>NC_043701.1:64286863-64352279 GCF_006229205.1 Suricata suricatta | reverse complement strand
CTCTTGATTTGTTCATTTTAGCCACTCTGACTGGTGTGAGGTGGTATCTCAGTGTGGTTTTGATTTGTGTTTCCCTGATGATGAGTGATGTTGAGCATCGTTTCATGTGCCTGTAGGCCATCTGGATGTCCTCTTTGGAGAAGTGTCTGTTCATGTCTTCTGCCCATTTCTTCACTGGGTTATTTGTTTTGTGGGTATGGTTTTCTTGATATTGAATTGTACAGGTTCTTTACAGATTTTGGATATTAACCTCTTACTGGATATGTAATTTGCAAATATCTTCAACCATTTAGTAGGTGGTCTTTTTTTGTTGATGGTTTCCTTTGCTGTGCAAGAACTTTCAGTTTGATGTAATTTCATCTGGTTATTTTAGCTGTTGTTGACCTTACCAAAGAAGACTGGTCATAAAATACTAAGACCAATGTCAAAGAGCTTAGTGCTTATGTTTTCTTTTAGGAATTTTCTGATTTAAAACTTACACTCAAGTCTTTAGTCCATTTGACTTTACTTTCGTATATGGTGTAAGAAAGTGGTCCAGTTTCATTCTTTTGCATGTAGCTGTCCAGTATTCTCAACATCAATTATTGGAAAGTCTTTATTTCATTGTATATTTTTAATCCTTTGTCACAGATTAACCCACAGACTATTGTGGGTTCATTTCTAGGCCCTTTATTCTATTCCAATGATCTATGCATCTGTTTTCATGCCAGTACTATACTGTTTTTATCACTATAGCTTGCAGTATAGTTTGAAATTAGGGAGTGAAAAACTTCCAGCTTTGTTCTTCTTTCTCAAGGTTGCTTTAGTTATTTGGGTTTTTTTTAAATAAAAATTTTAGGATTCTTTATTCTATTTCTGTGGAAAATTCCATAGGTATTCTGAGGAGGACTGCATGTAATCTTTAGAATGCTTTGGGTAGTATATATATTCCAGTAAGATTTTTCATCCGGTCGATGAGCATGGTATATCTTTCCATTTATTTGTGTCATCTTCAATTTCTTTCTTTAATGTCTTATAGTTTTCAGCGTAGGTTTTATACCTCCTTGGTTAAATTTCTTCCCACATATTTTATTCTTTTTGATGAAATTATAAATGGAATTGTTTTCTTAATTTTTTTTCTGACAGCTTGTTATTAGTGTACAGAAATGCATCAGATTTTGATATGTTAATTTCATATCCTGCAAGTGGCTTAAATTAATTTATTGATTCTAACAGTGTTTTGGTGAAGTCTTTAGGGTTCTCTCTACATAAACTACTATGTCATATGCAAACAATAACAGTTTCACATCTTTCTTTCTAATTTGGATGCCTTCTATTTCTTCTTATTGCATAGTTGCTGTGGCTAAGATTTCCAATACTTTCTTTCATGAAAGAGGTGAGAGTTGATGCACTTGTCTTGTTCCCAATCTTAGAGGATATGCTTTCAACTTTTCAACCTTGAGTATGATTTTAGCTCTGGGTTTGTCATATATGCCTTTATAATGTTGAGGTATGTCCTCTCTAAATCCATTTTAAGAGTTTTTATTATAAATGAATGTTGAACTTTGTCAGATGTTTTCCTGCATCTATTAAGATGAATTTATGATTCTTACTCATGGTTTTGTTAATATAATGTTGATAACCTGTGGACTGATGTTGATTGATTTGTGGATGTTGAACCATCTTTGCAACTGTGGAACTAATTTTACTTTGATCATGGTGTATGTTCATGTTAGTGCTGTTGAATTTGGTTTGCTATTGTTTTTGAGGATTTTTGCATCTATTATCCTTAGGGATACTGGCCTATTATTATCTTTTGTTTACTTGTTATTTTTGTGTGTGTGTGCAAAGTCTTCATCTGGTTTTGGTATCAGGGTAATGCTGGGTTGTGAAATGAATTTGGAAGTATTCCCTGTCACCTTCCTCTTTAGTATTTTGGAATAATTTGAGAATGATTGGTACTATTCTTTAAATGTTTGGTAGAACTTACCTGTGAAACTGTCTGATTCTGGACTTTTGAGAGTTTTTTAAAATTATTAGTTCAATTTCATTACTTGTCATTGGTCTATTTAGATTTTCTATTTGTCATTCAGTCTTAAAAGACTGTGTGTCTCTAAGAATTTATCCATTTCTTTCCAATTTATTGGTATATAACTGGTCATAGTAGTCGATTTCTGTGATGTCAGTTATAACTTATCTTTCATTTCTGATTTTATTTGGGTCTTTTTTTTTCTTGATGATTCTGGCTATACGTTTCTTGATTTTATCTTTTCAAAGAACAAGCTTTTAGTTGCATTGGTCTTTTCTATGATTTTTGGGGGAGGAGGGGTTCTATTTCATTTATTTCTACTCATTATTTTCTTTCTTTTGTTAACTTTGGGCTTTCTTCTTCCTTTTCTTTAGGTATAAAGTTAGATTACTTATTTGGGATTCTTCTTGTTTCTTGAGGTAAGCTGTATCATTATGAACTTCCTTCTTAGAACTTCTTTCAATGTATCACATAGATTTTGAAAAGTTGTATTTCCATTTTCATTCATTTCAAAGTATTTTTTTATTTTCTCTTTGATTCCTTCATTGACCCATTGTTTATATAGTAACTGCTTAGTCTCCCTGTGTTTATGTTTTTTCCAGTTTTGTTCATGTAGTTGATTTCCAGTTTCATACTGTTATGGTCAAAAAAGATGCTTGATAGGATTTCAGTCTTCTTGAATTTACTGAAATTTGTTTTGTGGTCTAACATATAATCCATCCTGGTGAACATCCCATGTGCACCTGAAAAAAGTGTATTCTTCAGTTTTTGGATAAAATGTTATATATATATTCACTCCATCTGGTCTAATGTGTTGTTTAAGGCCAATGTTTCCCTACTGATCTTCTGTCTGAATGACCTATCCATTGAGGAGAGTAGGGTATTAAAGTCTCCTGCTATTGTTGTATTGCTGTCGACTACTCCCTTTATGTCTGTTAATATTTGCTTTATATATTTAGGTGCTTTACATTGCATTTGTACAATATAAGTATTTACAAATGTTATATCATCTTCTGGAATCACCCTTTTGTCATTATATAAAGCCCTTGTCTTTTATTACAGTTTTTGTCTTAAAGTCTATTTTATCTGGCATGAGTATTGCTACTTCAGCTTTCTTTTCATTTCCATTTGCAAGGAATATCTTTTTCTACCCCTTCACTTTCAGTCTCTGTGTGTCTCTGTATCTGAAGTCTCATTCAGGCAGCATATAAAAGAATCTTACTTTTTTTTTTTTAATACATCAGCCCCTGTATGTCTTTTGATTGGGGTATTTAGTCCATTTGCATTTAAAGTAATTATTTTTTTGGATGCTCTAACTTTATCACACAAGAATTACAGTAAAAAACTTTTAAATGATATATAAGCAAAATGAAGGAAATCAATATTATTCATTATCCTACTAGCCTGAGATAATAATGGCTGTTAACATTATGGTGTCATCTTTTCCCGTGTGGGTAACAAAAAAATACAGCATCCATGCTATTTTATATCCTTCCTCATTTTGCTTAGCACTATCCTAAGTTAGGTATGTACTTATTGTCATTCTGTTATTTGTTTTCTGGTTGATTTTGTAGTTCTTCTCTGTTCCTTTCTCTTTTGTGGTTTGATGGTTTTCTTCAGTGTTATGTTTGGTTTCATTCACTTTATTTTTTTGTGTTTCTATTGTAGGTTTTTGGTTATCTACAAAAAACAAAGTTACCATGAGGTTCATATATATGTACAGCAGTGAAGATTTTTGTTTTTTCCTAAGACTTGTACTGAGTGCACAAGAATTTTATTATCTGAATCATTTTTTCAGAACTAGGTAATGTCTTGATTTTTATTTAAAACTTAGCTTAGTGCTACCAAGAAAAGTACCATGAATCTCACCTACAAGCTTTTAGGATTTCTTCATCAGTGTTCTGAAGTTTCTTCCTGGTGCTCTAGGACTGGACATTTTCCCATTTATCTTGCTAAACATTTCATTCACAGGGACTATGTTTCTCTTTCTTTTCTCAATCTTGGCAACTTCAGCAAAACCTTTGAATATTATATTCTATATATTCTCTCTGACCTCTCTTTTAGAAATTCCTATTTTTCTAACATCAGAGGAGTCAAATTCTCTCATATATTTTACATCTTTTTTTCTTATATCCAGTGACCACAAGTTTTGGATAAATTTCAAGACTCAAATTTCTCGCTCATTAATTTGTTCTTTACCTCTGTCTATGCTGATATTCAGTGGAGAAAAAAAATGCACTAAATTTGTTTCAACAATCATATATTTTCATTTCTCACATCTCTATTTTCTCCTCATAAAATCTGTTTTAATTTCTCAAATAAAATATGCTCTCCTATCCCTCTGAGAATATTAATTATGCTTCTTATAAAATCTCCATTTGTTTATTCTGCTACTTTTATTTTCTCAAATCTTAGTTCTTTAGTTTGATGATTTTTTTAAAAGGAGTTGTTTTTACTAAGATTTTTTTGACTCTAGATTATTTGCTTATTTTGTATCTGCTATTATTCTTTCATTTTGGTGTAAAAATGGCCACAGATGGGGGCAGAATGACTTTCAGGGGGTCTCCATTCCCCCTGAAATTTCCAGTCGCCTGCATTGCCCGGCTTCTCCATTCCATGTGTCCACAGCCATTGCTTGCTCCTGGGAGCAGAAGCCTCCCTTTGGAAGCAGGTGTATTGAGGGACCCACCTGCTTGGAAGTCCCTAGAGCAGTGCTTCAGAGCCCTGTCCCGACTCCTGTGTCCAGCATCTGTGTCCCAGAGCACTGTTGAGACATCTTTTTTAGTGTCTTATTCAACAATTCAACATGTGCTTTGGGGTATAGTTTCCTTCAGGAAGGAGGAAAAGATCTGAGAGAATCCTATCAGATTCCTGATCCAAATCCTATCATAAAAAAAGAGAGAGAAGAAGAAAATAGGATTCTATCAGATCTCTTCCTCTTCTCTCTCTTTTTTTTGTACAATCCTTTATAATTTCTGACCCAACTGGGGCACATTTTCTTGTTTTACAGTGTCATTATAGATGTTAGCTCATTTTCTGTAATTTCTAAGGACTTGGGACAGGTGGACAGGACTAGAGCACGTTGTCTTGATTCAATATTCAAATATTCATTACTTTTGTGGAGTTCCTCTTTAACATGGATTCTCTAGTGATAGAAATGAAACAAGATTTTTTAAAAAAGGTATTTCAAGAGTAAAAACATACAGTGTTTGCATTTGGGATGAAAGAGAATTATACAAAATCTATATCACAGCAGTGTGTTTTTTACAAAGCTCCCTCCCACCTAAAGACAGTCTCAGCTAGGTGAGATATGGTAGTTGCTAATTAAATGATGTGTTTGTAAAGTGACACCAAAGTTCAGAAAGACTCACATAAATTATCAGTGTATTCATTAAAGTCTCTCTCTTGCTGAAGTAACAGATGTGTCTTCTTTAGGAATAAAAGAAAAAAGCCCTTTAAGATCCCACTTAAAAAAATAAACCTATGAACACCGGGTTTAGGACAGCTTTCAGATATGAGAGGCAAACAGCTCTCGCATCCTTGTAATGTGAGATCAAATAGCTTGACTCAAATGGTAGGAAAACAGGAATATTTGGAAAAGTGGACTTCAAAAATAGTCATAATGATCATGGCTTTCTTTTCTTTCTTATGAAGTGTTTTGAAATTATTAGAGAGGACCACATATTCATTTTTCTCTTTTGTAAACCTTATAAAAGAAAAACACAGTTAACAGAAAGGAAAATATCATACATGGGTTAACAATTTAATTAACTTATTCTTTAATTTTTTAGTTTTTAAAAAAGTCACCTCAAAGCTAGAGAGCTCAATCAATTCTAATTTACTATCTAAGTTTTCTATTTTAGATTTTTAAAAATGTTTATTTATTTTTGAGAGGGAGAGAGAGAGAGAGAGAGAAAGAGAGAAAGGAGCAGAGAGAGAAAGAGACACAGAATCTGAAGCAGGTTCCAGGCTCTGAGCTGTCAGCTGTTCGAACTCACGAACTCTGAGATCATGACCTGAGCCGAAGTCGTGTGTTTAACCAACTGAGCCACCCAGGCGCCCCAGTTTTCTATTTTAGCAGGTGGGCCAATAATGATAAATTGTCAGTGTGGGTGATGATGACTGGGTTGAAGAATAAGAGAAATATTTAATAAACCTGGCTGGTTAAACAAAACACATCAAGATTTTACTTCCAAATTCCTCATCTGTTTCTCTTTGTCAGCTCTTACCCTAGGTAATAATATGTCACATTAATTTGATTTTGTGAGAGGATTTCTGAAGCTATGATTAAAAATGATCATGACCGCATTCTTTCCTAGACTAATAAAGGAACATTTGGGAGTGGAGGAATGCAGAGAGGGCACATGGACACACACACACACACACACACACACACACACAGGACTAAACCAGCATTTTTATCATCACTGCAACCACAGAAAACACTACATCCTCTCATTATCCCTTTATATTTTATAACATAATGCCAAGTGGGATGACTGGGCCACCAGATGAGAGCATAAATAAGGTAAATCTGGGGGGTGTGGCCTGATATTCTAGGGGAAAAGCTGCAAATAATCATAAAATGTAGGTGCTAGAATCATGTACTATTTTTGGAACTCGGATGAATTAATTGTATACCAATTAGGATGGCACAGGTGCTTTTATCAAGCACATTACTTTATTGGAACAGAGACCTGCTGACAATGCCAAGGCCTGAAAGTATTAGCTTCTTAACTGTGACCAAAGCTCTGATAGATCTCAGGACTGAGAAGTGGCCAACAAGCATAACTGAAACCACCTGAGTCACTGAGTGGATGGCCTTTGTTCTGACGTTCCTCTGTGTCTGTACTGACGTTAGCTCTTTTTCCTTATTTAAAAAAATTTTTTAAATTTATTTTTGAGAGAAACAGAAGTGGGAGGGAAAGGGCAAAGAGAGAGGGAGAGAGAGAATCCCAAGCAGGTCCACACTGTCAGCACGGAGCCCAATGTGGAGCTCAAACTCACAAACTGTGAGATCACGACCCAAGCTAAAATCAAGAGTTGGATGCTTAACCGACTGAGCCACCCAGGTGCCCCACTTTAGTTCCTTTTTTCACACATGAGTACTTTTAGTTCTCTTTTTGTTTTGGGGGATGAATGATTTGGTTTAACCACAAATTCTCTTATGTCACTAGTGCTCTGTGAAAACGGAATGTCTGCTGTGTTAATTGGAGTAATTTTTTGCAAGCTATATCTCTGTACTTGTAGATTAATTATCTAAGATATACTGGGTTTCTTCTTATATAAAATCAATCATTTTCTAAGCCTTATTCATGGTTTTCTGTTTGTACTAAATCTTCACTAATATTAACAGCAGATTACTGGATGGACCATTAATCCATTCAAAAAAGCTTTCCTTTTGTTCTCTTTCAGATGACTTTGATGATGCAACAAGCTGGAAAAAAATAGAAAGAAAGCATGGTAGGATAGGGGATAGGCAGGTATGAAGGCCAATATTAAAAATAATTTTGGGGGTGCCTGGGGGACTCAGTTGGTTGAGCATCTTACTTCTGCTCAGGTCATGATCCCATGGTTCACGAATTTGAGCTCCCTGTCAGGCTCTGTGCTGACAGCTCAGAGCCTGGAGCCTGCTTCTGATTCTGTGTCTCATTCTCTCTCTGGCCCTTCCCCACTTGTGCTCTGTCCCTGTCTCTCTCTCTCTCTCTCAAAAATAAATAAACATAAATAAGTAAATAAATAAATTTTTAGCAGAGCACCTAGGTGGTTCAGTCAGTTAAGCATCCAACTCTTGATTTTGACTCAGGTCACCATCTCATGATTCGTGGAATTGAGCCCCACATCAGGCTCTGCTGACAGCACAAAGCCTGCTTGGGATTCTCTCTCTCCCCCTCTCTTTCTGCATCCCCTCCCCCACCCCGCTTGTGCTCTTCCTCTCTCTCTCTCTCTCTCTCTCAAAATAGTTAATTAAAAACATTTTTTAAAAAAATAAAAATAAATTCTATCTGGGGCTGGGTATCACTGGGAATCATCTGAGTCTCCAGGGGATGTGGGGGACACATCCACTGAAAAGGATGACTCCTCACTCCTGCCTGGATGATATTAGCTTGGCCAGATGAAGGAGCAGAGGTCAATGAGTCTCTTGTGCTTCAAGATTAGGGATTCTTCTATAGGCTGTCAAACTCCATAACCAGGAAAGGGTTTTGAATTGGTCTTTTGTATCAGGAATCAGAAGGAGAGAACTGATATGCTAGTGATGATTCCTTACCTCCCAAAGATAGGTAAAGAAGACTTGCTTGCATTGTCAAAATTCTGAACCCCATTAAAGCCTACTGGTTTGTAAGGGGAGTAGAATGAGCCCTATGTAGGATCTCCTGGGGGAGATCATGTAGATGAAATAGAAGAACAGTAGGTGTGGGTCCCTCAAGGAGAAACCCAAGCCACACAAGACACAGAACTTCAAAGGTGCCAGGAAGCTTCAAGAAAAACTTTATGGGTTGAAGGGCTAGGCTCACTGCTAGGCTCTGAAGGAACTGGCTCCCTTAAAGTATCAACCTCCCTCAGAGGCATGCCTGGCCTGCCCCACAAGCTGGACTTCCTCAAGGCAGGGAAGAGCCACAGCAGAAATCTGACTTTCAAGTGAAAGATCCTGATGTGGAGGCAAAAGGTCACAGAGGCAGTGGCAGCTCAGGCTGCTGGCCAGATTTCTGTCCTGTTGAGTCTGAAAGCAGTTCCTGGGCAATGCATGGGAGGCAGGGAACCCAAGAGAGCCAGGGCCTTCTTGCCCCTTGGGCACTTACAAGTTCCATCCAGTTTTGATTTAATTTGTTGAGATCAGACAGACATGGCCACCTCAAATGTTGTGTTCTGAAAAAAGTTTCTCACAGTTAACAGTTGTTATTGCTATTTTATAGTCACTATAAAATTACAGTTTAGGTTAATTTCATTCATCTCCATCACAGTCCTAGAAAAGGCACTAAACAATAAGGACCTGGTCACATATATTTATTCAAAAAAACTTCTAGAATTTCTTTCCCATTCACACTACCTTATAAATTTAGATTCTCTGAACCTATTATTTTTTTTTTCAACTTTAACTTCTAGATATATGCTCCTCAATTAAGAGGAAATAATTTAGGGACACAAGATCCAGAAGGCACACGGCTCAGAATGGCCAGAAAATACCACCACCAAACCATGCTCAGTGCTTTAGCTCTCTTCTTCTTCAATGTCAGCCCCATATTCCTCCTTTAAAAATCTTTCAAAGATAAATTTTACTCCCTAAACCATTTTTATAGATCAAAACCACATTCCACAGAAGATTAGGTAGCAGCATCTATAAATCTCCAGCCCCAGGAAGACAACCGAAAGTCTCAACATAATAGTAGTAGATTTTGTATCCTATACATATAGAAAAAAACTTTCTCCCAGGAAAAGCTGAATAAACAAAAGTGAGATAGAAGTGCTTTAGCTGAAGTTAAAAGGTATTCACAATTATAAATTTTCAATATATATAAAATAGTTGATTATTTAATGAAGAATGCTTAGGAGAAGTGTGACCTGTTTGTCCTGTCTATGATAAAAAATAATCAGCATTTATTTAATTATGCTTTTGCTATTTAGTAATATGCATTTAAAATATGTCCAGTGGAATAAATATAAGTGCTATGCACAGCATGGGAGGTAGCAATTACTTACCCTGTAGGCTGGCTCTCAAATTCTTCTGACCACTGCTCCTGAATATCCTCTGTAGAAAGATCTACATCCCGGGTGGTGGCAAAATTGAACTCGCTGCCTTCATTTCCATGGAAATAAATGGAATTCCCATCTGACTGACAGCTATGCTGTAGATGAAAAGAGAGCATGGGGTGGCTGTTGAATTGGTTTTGTAGCTGTATCTGTCTTACTCATGTATAATTAGAGTTTTTAGAGAAGTCATTATATTATTGCCGCTATGATGGACTCTCAAATCAGAAGAGGTTGTTACCTCTTTTTGTCTTGTTTAATTCAATTACAATTTCTTTCTAACTTATTAAGTTATCACAAAAGAGGAGTCAAGAGGCCATTTGAGCTTTGCCACTTCAGTCTTTGGTTTGAAACAAGAATATTTTAATTGGCATAATTTCCCATCTTTGCCCAGTCCTTGTCATGGGAATTAAGTGTGATAATGACTTGTCATATATTTTCAATAACGTGCTTATGGGCTAAATCACACTGACCTTTTCAATATTCTATATATTTCTGGCTTGCCATTCACACCTTTCACAATTTGTCTGTAAATGGAATGTGAGTGGAAAAGCCAGCTAATCAAAACAGGGAATACAGAAAAGGTCAAAGTAATCCCTGATATGATCGTGTATTCTCAGCTCCCTTTTGAGTAAAAGTTCCTGACAAGACCTAAGTAGTGTGTGATGCTTACAGTAAGGACCCGGAAAATCAAAGTCTCTGTTATTCTTCCAAAGAACACAAGGTTTACAGAGAATAAAAAAAGAAGAGTTTCTTGTGGTACTTTTTTTAACATGTATTTTTTCAGCTTAAAGTGAATAGTCAAAGGTAAGATCAAACTCTGAGAAAAATGAATGTTTGCTTTTCAAAAAAATGTAAGTTTTTATTAACTAGTTTTTGGTAATAAGAATACAGAAATACTAGTAACAGAAAGATCAAACATTCTTTTAAGCTTTATATACTCTGAAAATGAAATAGGAAGAAAAGTGGACAGAAAATATTTGGTCCAGACACTCTAAGATTTTTAGAGCAGAGATCATGTCCATTTTGTTCCTTGCTGTAACACAATACTTGGCTTATACAGGAATTAAAAAATATTTGTTGAACAATTCAATAAATGAATGATATGGGCTAAGTCTTTTCAAGTAATCAATTAATCTTTTATGGAGAACTCACTATGTAGAAGGCAGTAAGGAAGGCATTGGAGAAAGGGGTTTGTAATGAAGTATAATAATATGTAGTTTGGCAATTGAAAAATCCCAGTCTCACTGAGAGATATCAAAGATATATCTCAAAGCTAGACAGCAGATGGTAAGGACTAATGTATGAGAAAAGGTAGGAATCACTGTCCAGGGCTGGTCTAAATGCATAGGCTTCATGGATTAACAGGGCTTCCAGTTCTTTAGTATAGATAAAAATCCAAGTTGAATGTCACATATGAATGAACAACCAAGGTGATAAGTAGGCAAGATTTGGAGTATTAGACTGGAAACTGAGTAAAAATCTAAAGTAGTAGTCTAAGAGATCTCTATAATATTCTGTTGGCAGTGGTATCCTAAAATAGGGGAGTAATGTGTGCACAGAAATGTTTTATGGCAATTAAAACTGGCTATAGCTGGTAAAATCAACTGAGGGAAGAATCCGAGTACTCTACTGAAAAAGCAAATAAGCTTCCAGAAGTCCAAGAGATTCAGAGCATATGATCTTGGGGGAGTCATTTCACAGCGCTAACACATGAGGCACACCCATGGAGCCTGTCATCATCTTAGATAATACTGTAATGTACAGCGTGCATCACCTGCCTGAGAATCTTCTTCACACCACAGTGAATACACATTATTCATGGATGCTAAACTGAGCTCATTATATGTGATCCTTAACCCACCCAAACCGATCAAAACTAGAGTTCAGTTTATTTAACAGTAAACAGAAAATATCAAAGGGTAAGACCCAAAGATCTACTACTGTTATCCTGTAAAGGTCCCAAATGCTAACTAGAATAACAAAGATTCCTTTCCTAATAAATCCACTGAACTCTAAATAACGTTTTTCACAATTATCTTTACATTCTGGAATCCTGAACAACTGTCACCTATGTCTATCGGGAATTAATATAAGGACTCCAGTTTCAGTGCAAAGGATTCATGTAGTCATTGTCTAAGGAAAAGCCATACATGAAATACCTATGTGTGTGAAAACAGAATAAAAGGACATATGTACATAGTAAAAAGAGTGATCCCTTAACATGAAACCTTGGTCATTCCTGGCTAAATACCAATTTAATTATTTTAATTTTGGTTCCATTTGCTTCAGAATTGTTTGTTAATATTTTAAGATTCTGTGTTACAAATAATTGTTTTGCAACTCTTTAAAAATTTATATTATTCAGATATTTGCTATATACTTTAATTTAGTTGAGTTGGAAAATTTAGGTTAAAAAAGTCATTATAAAACTAGATATTGTTTAACTGTATACTGTTAAACTTATTTCAAAAACTTAAAATGAATTGGTGTTTTAGAAAAATAGAAATAATTTTAAAGGATCTTTTTGTTAGTGATTTTGCTGTTACAAAATACATTTGGTAGTTGAATAGACCATTTGTAATTATATAATTACAGAAAATTATCTACCAAATATACTTTTTTGACACTGTAATTACAGTAGTGCCAGCATATGAAACACAAGTAACAGTTACCATATCATGAATAAATAAATCAATTTGAAAAAATAGTAATACTCAACTTAATTGAACATTAATCAATTTTCATGCTATCATGGTAGGATCTAAAAACTAGCAGGTTCTGTCTTTGGCAAGTTTCCATGAAGGATATAATGGCATAGTTTTTAGCAGTTTTATTATTTCAATATGGAAGGAGCTGTTCTTTAACAACTTGTAGGAAAAGAATAATAATGCCAAATATAAATTCAAACAAACAGGACAGTGGTTTCTAAGTCAGTGTTAGTCTTTGTACTACAAATCTTCTAATCCTGTCTGTCAGGTTTAAGAGAAAATTCACAGTGAGCTCCATTCTCCCTTCCTAAATTGGCCCAAAGTCCTCTGGGTGTAGAGAGGAGGAGGTGATCTTTGAATGTTCTCTTCTTCAGTCTTCGTGCTGCAACGCGTTACCAAAAAAACGTTGTGATACATGCAAAGTAAACAGCACAGCCCAGCAGGAGGCGGCTCAACCTCCCCTTGATCAAAGCACGATGGGGCTGTCATTTTCTGGGCAGCAGGGTCTGGAGATTCACAGAATACACACACAGGAATGGATGGCTCCCTGACTCCCCACCGTGCTGAGGAGAGCAAGACACAATTTGTCTCTGCCATTCTGAGCAGAGCCCAGTGTGTTCAAGGTTTGGAGTCAGGGTAATGCAAACCAGTAAGGTAATACTGGGCCTATAAAATAGGGGATAGTTGGTGTGAAATTGGTGTATTCCTGAACCATCTGAGCAGGAATGGGCCTACTGAGAAGCTGACTGCATACAGAATCCTGTGAAAGGGGGGCACCTGGGTTGCTCAGTTGGTTAAGCATCCGACTTCAGCTCAGGTCATGATCTCACAGTTTGTGGGTTTGATCCCCATGTCAGGTTCTGTGCTGACAGCTTGGAGCCTGGAGCCTGTTTTGGATTCTATGTCTCCCTCTCTCCTAGCAGCTCCCCTACTTGCGCGCGCGCACACACTTTCTCTCTCTCTCTCTCTCTCTCTCTCTCTCTCTCTCTCTCTCAAATAAATATTAAAAAAAAAAAGAATCCTGTGAAAGGTAGGGAGACAGTTTAGGGTTCTCATTCTGAGGATTCCTAAATCAATTACAAGACAAGTGAGAGTTTTGTATGATTTGTATTTTAAAATTGGTCACAGGGGCTCAAAATCTTAGAATGGGCCTGATTTCCCAGATATTCTTCAAACTAAGAATGTGTGACTAAATGAATTTGAATTGGGATAGAATCCCTGGATCGCTGCCTGTTTAATACTGTGTCTCTGCCTCTGGATGGCAATCCATGGCCTGCTTGGTTATGGGGTTGTTTGAACCCTCCCCTAAAATCTACCTCAATTAACTCAGCACTTACATGAATTGAGGGGATGAAGACTGGAAAAGAACAAAATACTAGAAACCAAACACAATCAAGATGGCAAAGAATGAAAACTCAATTGGTATCCATCCTCGAGGAGTTTCAGGCTTGGAATCAGAAGGTATGTTCCAAGGCATTTGCTCTGCTTAATAGCTTCATGGTTTTGCATAAGTCAGTAACCCCTCTGGGCCTCAGTTTCTGGCTGTTGTTAGAAGCAGAAGTAATATTACATGTGAAAGTGTGTTTTTGAAACTTCTGTGTAGTATAAAAGAATCACTTAATTTTATTTCTGCATATATATTTTTTCCAAAAAATAAGCTATTATATTCCATACTCTTAGTAGTAGGTGACAGAGAAATAGAAACATATTTAAATCTATTAAAAATTTTTTTTTAATGTGTTATTTATTTTTGATACAGAGAGAGACAGAGCATGAGGGCAGGAGGGGCAGAGAGAGAAGGAGACACAGAACTGGAAGCAAGCTCCAGGCTCTGAGCTAGCTGTCAGCACAGAGCCCGACACGGGGCTCGAACCCACAAACGTGAGATCTGACCTGGGCCGAAGCCGGAGGCTTAACCTACTGAGCCACCCAGGCACCCTTAAATCTATTTTTAATTGTTTTTCTCATTAGAATAATCACTAAAATCTTCGGATCAACTTAAAACCTTCAGTAAAATGTAAAAGACTATGACCCACAATATCATATGGTAAAAATACTGCAAACATTCATTCACTTTAAGGGCAGATAAAACCATCAACTAGAACTTTAAAAGCCCTCCAAATTTTGGCAGATTACCAAAAATTCTCTGAGGACAGGAAAACTTAATAATGCAAGATACTTGTTGCCACTTTTCTTACAGATGAACTTGCATTGTATAATATTAGTATACTATGTTTAAAATCCAAGCAAAATTCATACTGGAAGTATGAAAAGAATTTCAGGAAATTGCTCTCAATGATTTTAATACCCAGCTGTTCTTGTTCAGCATCTATTCAAACTCACGTCATTTACATGCAATAACAATAAAAATCTAAACAAGTTCAAAGGATAGTTAAATATCTAACTTTGTAAGATATATGAGCTCTTGATATGATAAAAAAACAAGAATATTTCGGAATTCAAGAGTACTTTGAGTATACTAAAAATCTATCAGGTTTTTTTTTTTGAGCAAATGATCATAAAACTTTATTTCCTGAGTCATAGCTTTTGACTGACTTATGGTGACTATATATCAGGTAACTATGCATGTATTCAGGGCACAATAAAGATAAAAATCCTGAAGATGGTTCTAAGTATTTCTATATCCAGCCTTCCTATGGTACATTAATTATGATACTAGTTATAATTATTTTTACTTTGTGTCATTATTTTAGCACTAATCAATGACATACATTTTATACTTCTGAGTACTACAGATCTCCAATTAAAAAAAAAACCCTTAAATACAGTCTTTATTTGTTTGTATTTGTTAATCGAAACTATTTTCCTACTTCACAGTTAAACGGGTTTCCTTTACTTGAAAAGCAGAACACAGTGTAGCTAGGTGACAGAAATTTGCCATTCAGAAAAGCATCAACAGGAATAATCAGTACAAATTCCTCAATATAACAAGTCCTTGGACACAATTCAGGACAGCATTTTTCTAAGGTTGCTGCCTATACTCTGCTGAAAATGGTAATGGCCTCACCTCTGTACGTGTAAAAGTACTTGCAATCGCCCCCACCATAGTTTAATTAGGTTTCTGTCAAAGATGAACACCTAGGCCCCTCGTAATATTACCTCCTTGGGGTCTGATGGCCCCGAGGATTCTTTCAGGTGTCTGTAACATTACGATTTATTTTTTTTGATGATATCCTTTTTGTTGGAATGAGTATATTGGGCATTTGGGCCATGCCAGCTTGCAGGGAGCTGGTGGCAGATGGAATGAAATCTGCCTGGTATGGCTTCCCCTCCACATGCGCAGAGAGCCATCCATTTCCTCCATTAAGGAGTTGTCACTCAGCCCACCCAGCTGGAAGACCATTTTTGATAGCCAAGCTGGCTGGTGGCAGACAATTCAGATACAAAGTGCACTTTAAAAGGAAGCTAAAACATCATTTGTAGGAAAATTGAAAATGCATGGCTTCCACCACAGCCAATATTTTAATGACTGTAATATTTTAAGTGATTATTTTTGCCACTTCAGATTGCTCCTTAGAGAGGAGAGGTTTTTTAATTAAAATCTAGGCAATGCAAATAGATGAGATGTGAGGAGCAGAGGAAAGAGAAACAAGATGAATAAAATTAATTAAAATGGCATTGTTGGCAGAGTCATAAATTAGCCAATGTCTGGCTGGAAATAAAATATATTGGTATAGGAGTTTCTGGATTAAAGTGAGATGTGTGATCGAGTGATTGGAAATTAACTGACTTATAGCCCGCACATCACTGTGCTTCCTAAGCCTCACTGTACTATTATCACATAGAAATACATATTTTCTACATCCTGGTTCAATGGTCTTTAAAGGTACAGACTTTCATGTGGTATTTAAAAAATCAAAATAGGAAAAGAATTATTTCTCTCATGAGGCAAATTGAATTTCTGTCATTTTCTGCACATACAATTTTTAGGTAATTTAATGCCAGTTAAAAAACCAAAAACTTGGCCATGAACACAGTCCAGGTGCAGGAGGGATGAAGTACATTTTCTCTAGTCAACACAATAGATTCAACCATGGTGAGTGAATTTTAGGAAGCGTAAAGAGTATATTTTTTTCTCATTATTTTCTGGATTCATTTAGCATTCACATTTGAACCACTTTGTACCAAGATTCATAAAGATTCGATTTATGGTATATTTTGTGACAAGTGTATAATTAACTTGGCAATAGTTATGACAACTCTAAAATGGCAATAGTGACAGATCTGAATTGGAGTAATGAGAGTAAGAATAACAATGTAAAATTCCATAGGGCAGTTGTTAACCTTGTCTATGGGGATCAACTTGACTTTCACAGGGTCTGAGGTTTTCAGACTTGCCTTCTCAAATTAAGGCCGAGGATGCCAGGCACAACGTGGGAGGCTGCAAGAGACTGAGGAATGAAAGGGCTGGCTTTATAATAAAACATACTTGGCTATGAAAACCAAAATGGTTTGATCTTGGGGAATCCATTTGGCCTCTGTTTTTTCATCTGTGAAATGGGAGTAATTGTGAGGATTAGATGGAATACTGTAGGTAGCATGCCTACTAAAGACTAGTGAATCTCAGGAAATCAACCAATTGCCCCCATTTTTATTCATTCACTTAACAAACCTTACTTTAATTAATTAGTGATTCAATGTGTCAACTTCAGACCAAAACAAACAAACAAATAAAAGGGTGCATCAGTCAGGGAGGCTCTTGGGATTTGCTGGAACAGTTATCTTCAGTAGACTTTATCAAAATTACTGGAGTCCGTGTTATTGCCACCCTTGTCCTGGTGATTTGGCTCAATTCCATGTTTCACTAATGCTATTCCACATTAATTACTATACAAATAGGCAGCATTGGAAGGAAATTGTGAAAACCACACTACTTATGTTTAACCCTTCATCCCCAAAGTACTCTTATTAGCTTGACAAATTATATTCTGGCTCATTCTACAATGTCATACATCCACCTCTTGGGGGAAACATGACAATAAGAGCAACGCAATCCAAAGTGAAGAACATCCCAAGCAAAGGGAATTTAGGTAGACAGCATGCAATTAACCAAGCTGGAATCTGGCCAGAAAGTCATCGTTAACGTTCCGATTCCTAATGGGAAAAGACATGGGAACATGGACTAGCCACAAGTCTTACTGAGCTCAGGTTTATCCTCATTAGAGAGCCGGGGCTCAAATCCCTCAAGTTACGCACCAGATAGTTTCCAGTACAGCGACTTGCAAAGCACATTTCTGGAAAGCTTATCTGATTTCCTCCTGTTTTCCCTTGTACTCTAAAAAATAAAACCATTGAATAGATTGTTGAAAACTTTTTCTGGGGTGCTTAATATCTGGAAGACGAGTTGGGCATGACAGGAGACAGATATTGATCGGCCAGGGGAATACATCCCCCAGAACGCACATTTTAAAAGTCAGTTCTGCTTTAAGTGCGATCATTCTTTCTGCCATTTTTCTTAAGATTTTTTTCATTAGCCTCAAATTGCATTAAGACTTTATATTTTCAGACAAATTATATTTTTTCATAATGCGGACATAATAACTTTTATTCTCCATTAACAATTCAACAATTTGTGACACAAGTGTTAGGTGATGGCAGAATCTCAGAATGAAAGCTCCAATTCTTATTCGGGACTGGAGATTTGCCTTGCGTCCACTGGGACAACAAATTTGGCAAATGCTTAATGTACAAGAGCTATAAGAAAATTAATAGACTCTCCTGTTCTGACTTAATACTTCTCCTTAATGGGTTGTTGATTTACCTAATTGCTGTTGTCTTCATTAGGGCCTTTGGTATTTGTTAAACAGGAAAATTGTCATTATTATTGCATATTTATCAACAGTAGATATAGTAAAGAAGAGGCAATCTGTCTAAATGAAAGTTGTAATAGAGAAAAGATTAATTTATGACCCTTCTAAATTCTCTATATTTAATGATTCTAAATCTCTGATATAAATTTGAAAAATTTTTTAAATTACTTTTTAAGGGAATTTCTTTTAAATACATGGGATCGAATCACAGCTTATTCTAAAGGACAAAAGTTCAGAACAGAGTCTGTGACATTTAACTTTGATTTACTTCTCACCACAAGTTGACATAAATGTGGAGAAGGAGTAATCTGGAATTCTTTGCTATCCACACAATGAACTAGGGTAATAAATACAGAAAGATTAGCAGGTTCAGGCACAGCAATCAGAGTGGGAAGATTTCTTAAAAATAAAAAATATGGGGAACAGCACCTATCTGACAGCGATCTGCATTTAATCTGTGGGTCAATTCCAGAGTTGACAGAAGCCAGTGATTTATGCCTTTACAAGACGAGAGGAACCAGGCTAGCTGAGCAGATATAAACATTTATTAATGGTGAGTGAGCAAAACATACACACACACACACACACACACACACACACACACTCCCACTCATACACACATATACACAGATACCAAAGAATCATGAATGATTCATGCTTTCAAAATACAAATTTTGGCTGCCACCTCGGATGAGAACAAACAAACAAAATGAAGCACCTGCTTGACTAATATTTGCCTCAATGGTATACACATTCATTTGGAGGCTCTGCTTTCATGGGGTACTATTAAAGCATGAGGAAAACAGGAAAAAAAAACAAAGAAACCAAAAACAAAACCAAAATACTTCCTCACAGCATTTTCCTCATCATTTTTCCCCGGGTTCTCCTCTGAGTGCTTCCTTGATCTCTGTGGCCCTTCTCTTTGATGGTGAGTTTCGGAAAGAAGGCCATGGCCACTCCAGGCTGGTTGTCCAGAAACTTACATTTACGTTTCTCCTTGAACTTGAAATTAAGGATGTTCTCAGATTGCAGGATGTATGTTTGAGGAGCTGGAAAGAGGTTACTTTGGTGGATTTGTCCAGATGTTCCAAGAGTGACTAAGGAAAATGGAGCACTAACCCTCCATTTTCTTTGTTTTTCTACTATAGATTTAAAAACTTGGATGATAAGGCCTTCCTCATAGTTCTGGCACCTATGAAGCATTCATGAAATGCCATCATTACTACTAGTCTTATTATTGTTGCTACTATGATTTATCATCAAAGGGTTACTATTATTATTTATTATGATGTAGTATCCATGCTAGTGTAAGAATCATTCCTGGATATGAGAATCCTACCCAAGATGAAATGCTGATCCTTGAGACTACAACATGTCTTAACTAGAAAGGGCTAAAAAATTGGTTCATTTCCCTTAAACCTTGATGGCAAAACCAAGACCACTGTCATAAAGCTGGAGCACCAAAGCTGCCCTAAGATTGATCATTCCCACGCTTCAGGCACAAGGAATATGGCACAAACACCCACAGCCACCTGCCAGAGAGGCACTACCACATGATGGCAGCCGTGGTAGTGATAGTTTTTCCAGCAATTGCAGATGAACTGGCAGTGTCCTCTGTATCTTTTGAATAGGAATAACTGACAATTCTAGATTATTCTAGAAATCATCTATAAAAGCCACAATGGAATGCAATACTGTAAATGAAGGCAAAATCATATTAAGCAATAGTTAAGACAGGTGATTCAATACCGAGGGGGCTTCAGTCGGCTTGCCTTGGGAGTCCCCGATTTGCTTACTCCAGGAGATTGCTAATGAGGGTGGTGCTCTGGGGAGATTTTTAACTTGCAGCACTGTATTTATTGGCATTTAAAACCCCACCTATTCAGTCATGAACAAAGGGCTGCTTAGGGATTTGTGGGAAATAAAACATCATGATGGTAATTAGAAGCATAAGAATGTGGTGTGCCTTTCTTCCACATGGGCAAGACACTGGAAAAACATTGGAAGAAGAGTCAGGCAAGGTCATGAACTTGTAAAGAGAATGGAGGAGAAACACAGAAAGCTGTATAGGAAGAACATATTAATTCCATAACCTCTTGCAGCTTACCGACCCTGAGTCAAAAAAACCCCAACAAATATAAGGGCAGATTCTATATTAAAAGCCAATACTGTTATACATCTATTTCATATTAATTACTAAAGAGCCAACAGATGGTCATGGCCTTCTACTAACCCAGGGCAGATTTAAACTGGTGACTATAATTGCAATTCTCCAGATCACATCTCCTTAATTACTCTATTTGGTCTTACATCATTTTGCCCTACTTGAGATAAATAAGAATAGGCTCAGATGAAATGAATTAAAGATTCCCAAAGAAACCAAAAAGAAGTCTAAAGAAGAAAAATATGCACTGAGAATGTGAATCATTCTCATCTTTCCTATTTGACCTGACACCCTCAAACATTATTTTCAAGATCATGAGCTAGACAGTTTACATACTCACTACTTTCTTCCCTTGTTTTATGAACCATGGCATTTAAAAAATCTTTTGTTGTTAATAAAAAAACTACTTTGAAGTGCCTGGGTGGCTCAATCGGTTAAGTGTCCGACTCTTGATTTCAACTCAGGTCATGATCTCACAGTTCATGAATTCGAGCCCTGCATTGGGTTCTATGCTGACAGTGTGGAGCCTGCTTGGGATTCTCTCTCCTCCCCTCCCCTGCTCATACACTCATGCTTTCTCTCAAAATAAATAATTAAACTTAAAGAAACTATTAATAATTCCAATCATATCAACGGCATTGAAATTTAATTCCAATGGAAACCATTTATTTTGATTGCCAAAGCTTATGTGTATAGGCAACACTTGTATCCAACCTAATCATTTTAATGCATTTGATTCTGACAGTACTTCAGTGACATATAAGGATGATATAATTTGTGAGGTATATATTTTTCTATCATATTTTCCCCCCTCCTCATAATCAGAGCCAGTGGCTCAATCCTTTGCCTTCTACACATTTTCTTCTATATTCACATCCTTGTGGAGCTTATTCTCAAAGTTTCAATAAAGAAGACACATATTTATTAAACACTTTCTATGTGCCAGAGATTGTCCTAAGAGCTTTATATCTATTTTCTTATTTAATTACCACAGCTTGGGTATACTATTATTATCCCTGTTACAGATGAGGAAACTGAGGAACTGAGAGGTAAAATAAGTTTCCCCCAAACACATGGCTAGTAAACGGTAAAGCCAAGACTTGAACCCGTATAGTTAAGCCCATTCTCTTAACAGTTTTACTGTCTCCAGTTCCATTCACAATATCTTCAGTTGCCTCCAAGTCATCATTGAATATGAAATTCATTTCCTTTTCTCATAAACTAGATCTTGGTATTTTTCCAGCTTTTTATTAATTCATTAGTTAACATCTAACAACAACCCATCATGTGCCAAACACTGGAGATTCAAAAATGGTTGAAATACCCCTTGAGCTTAAGACGCTAATGTTCCAACCAAGGAGACAGAAACATAAATAACTGGAAAGCAATGTTATCAATTCTTTCATAGGGGTTCACGTCCCATGTAACAAGATATTGAAATGGAACTAGTTTTGGATCATGAGGATCCAAGAAAATAGATGGCAACTACTTTACATTTAAGGTGAGGGGATGGACTAGCTATAAGGACCTAGTGAAAGAGGCAGCAAAAGGGCTTAGTCACTCACTCACTCACATTGCAGGTATACAAGCTTGAAGTTGATGGGAGTGGGAAGCTGGACAACAGAGAATGCATTTCTTAGAGAGGGTTGGTGGTACACTGTGAGTCCCATCCATGACTGTATCGGGGAGGAGGGTACCTTCTTTTCTCCCCAAGCCTGGGGCATTGGATGTTGAGAATAGCACTTGGACAGTATACTGTATATGGGCTTGGGCTAGTGCCTGGAGCTGCCTGGCAGATGGCTAGGGAAGAAGTGGGCTGTGCTTAGAAGTTACAACTTTCCTCTCAATCATTGATCCAAGGCAGATATTTACTATAGAGTAGGCTTGGGCCCAAGGATATAAGAAACAGCCTAGTTTTTCTAAGATCCAGTCCCATATGACTCCCTGGAGAGGCAAGAAGCCCTCAGCAGAAAGAGGTTGTAGTCATTAGCCAGAGGCCCAGTGGCTGAAAATGCAGAGGCATGAGACATGCATCAAAGAATGGCAGGTGGGAGATTCCCCAGCATCAGTGAGGACTGGGGAAATTTCCAAAGAGCCCAAAGGTAGACAGAAGAGAGAGCCAGCTTTGATCTCTCGCTAGGCCTAGAAAGCAGTAATTCTAGCCTATAACACTATCTGCCTCTTGCCTCTTCTCCTTCCTGCAGACCCAGCCCTGGAGAGTTCAGAGGCTGAAACTCATGAGGGAGGTGAGGAAGGAGAAGGAGCTGATCACTGCCTCCATTCCCCTTGCAGCAGGCCTAAGCTGGAGGAGGGGAGAAGCTACGGATGAGGCTTGGAGCTTGGATTACAGCAGTAACCTGATCATATCTGTGACTGAACTGAGACTGTTTGGGAGACTAAAGTGATTGGATGACTTATTTGGTCTATCAGCAGTCTTGGAACCCACAAAGAGGGCAGAGAGAAAAAAGCCTTCAGATGAATCTGAAGACAGAGGTACCTGTTTTCCACAGCCAGCCTCCAACCCCAACTCCTGCTTGTTCAACTAACAGTTATACTAGCACAGAGAGGAGGGAGACATTAACTATGCAAAAGTTCACACAGACAATGACATTGGAACTGGAAACATATGTGGCAGCATGAAATGCTGTACTGCATGAGGCTGGAGCACAGTGGAGCAGGAGACAAGGATGAGAAGTTAGGCTGGGCCTTGAATTAACATCCTAGGGAGCATTCTCTAGGCCCACACAGGAGGCCATCAAAGGTCATGAGTATGGGTGGGGGGAGCACCACCATGGCATTTCTGCGAAGGAATGATGCAGGAGTTTTTGTCAGTGGCATCCCTTTGTATGACCCTTGTCTCTTAACACCCTCATCACAGGCAGACTGCTGTCATGAGACCTTCAATTTTTTTTCTTTCATGAGCACCTACCATTCTTACGCTATTTCACCTCCCATACATATTACTGCACATGCTTCTAGCTTCCATAAGGAAGACATTATACTCCCTTCCCTTAAGTTCACTTTATAGCTCAGCAGTCAATACCCGTGATGGACCAGTAGGTAGGACTATGAACATGAAATCAGCTGTTATAGTGTGAGAGAGAAGAAAGTGACTAGCGCTTGGGCTGAACTTACTAAATTCCAATGTATAAAAATCAGTCTTCTGGAGGAAGGAATGTGCACTACAAATGGAATAAAGCTGGAGCAAGATCAAGAAATAGGAGAACAAGAATCTTTTAACCTATAGTCAGAGAGTGATGGGGAAGAAAATGGGCAGATAATTTAACTAATGGATGTTGAGAAGAAAAATGGGACAAATAGAATCAGGACACTTTATATTTAAGACTTCTAAGAGCAAAGCCATGTGGTGACTGAAATCAAGATCAAGTCAGATTCCTATATTTGAATCCTGGCTCTCCCATGGGTGAGAAGGATATTTTGGACAAGTTACTCACTGCTATGTCCACTTTCCACATCTGTAAAATGGAGCTAATATAGCACCTGCTCTATAGGTTTATAAAGATAAAATTATATGAGACAATATATACCTTATATACATATAAAATTGTGTGTGTGTGTGTGTATCTGGTGTGTGTATGTATGCATGCACCTGAAGTATTCAGTGCTCAGTAAAAAGTAGCCCTTATTACTTAGACTAAGAGTGGTCTGTCTTTGCTTGGACATTTTTTCCTCAACTAAACTCTATTTTGTACTTAAGCAGACTTTCTCAATAGCTGTTGGGCTCACTCTTTACTTTAGCTAAGAGGTAAACATCTTGGAAACTTGGAACACAGAAAAGATAGTATGTAATAGAGCAAGCAAACATAATCCTCGAAACTTCAAGTCCAAAGTAAGGCAATGTAAAACATGCCCCGTATCAACAGAAACATGGAGATATGCTTATGCTTTTTTTTTAATTTTTAAAAATGTTTTTATTTATTTTTGATACAGAGACAGAGCATGAGAGGGGGAGGGGCAGAGAGAGAAGGAGACACAGAACAGGAAGCAGGCTCCAGGCTCTGAGCTGTCAGCACAGAGCCTGACACGGGGCTCGAACCCACGAACGTGAGATCTGACCTGAGCCGAAGCCAGAGGCTTAACCGACTGAGCCACCCAGGCGCCCCTATGCTTATGCTTTTTAAATGGTTGTATTCAGTTTTCATTTCAGAGGCCACTAAGTAAAGGAGCAATATTTAATTTTTTTAATGTCTATTTTTGAAACAAAGAGAGACAGAGTGCAAGCAGAGAAAGAGAGAGCACGAAAGTGAGAGCGAGAGAGAATCCAAAGCAGGCTCCAGGCTTTGAGCTGTCAGCACAGAGCCTGATGTGGGGCTTAAACCCACAAACAGTGAGATCATGACTTGAGCCAAAGTCAGATGCTTAACTGACTGAGCCACCTGGGCGTCCCAAGGAGCAGTACTTAATGAAGAAATTCCGTACAGTTTATATAAACAGTTCTTATTTCTAGAACTCCACATCACCTGGTAAAAGCATTTTTTTCATGCTCAGATGTTTGAGCCAGAGAGCAAAAACAGAGACATGCAGATTAAAGTGATAATTCTTAGATTATATTATTGCAAAGTTTTAGAAATAATTTTCAAAAAGAAACAATAGAGAAAAATTTCTACCTGATAGCCAAGTCAATGAGCATGCTATACTATAGTGGTTTTTTTTTCCATAGGTCACTAGGCAAGTCTCATATACGTGAATGCTAAGCTTGGGAGTAGAATGACGGACCACAAAGCAAAACTACAACCCACACAAAGTTGTAATTTAACTGAACATTACTGAAGCAAAACCACATTTCATGCATTTTTATTATGGGTGGTACTAAAATACAAACCATTAAAAAACCAAATGGCTAATTAGATTAGTATAACAGCTTGTAAAACAAGGCATAAAAATTGCATTTATATAGTAAAGGGTACTGAGTTGAAGTGATAAATGATCACCCTTGGAAAAGGATGTGAATCCCAGGCCCTTAGGTCTCCATGTGTTTCCTGGGATTTTATGTCTTCTTGCCAGTATTGAACAACATCAATAGAAATCCTTCTTAATCAAGTGGTAGTGGGATATGACATGTGATATCTTTACAATGGTTATTTTCTACACCCATATAAAAGGAATCCATGGACTCTCTGTAAAAGGATCAAGGTTTTACAGTCTTTGTCAGAATGAATTTCCATAGGTTTATTGGGTGTTTTCCCACATTGAGCAAGGAGGATGTCTGTTCCTAATGCCAGTCAGTTGTGTGACTTCACCAACTTATCAAATGTCTAGTGTTATTTTATCAGGGGAGTTCCTGTGTTGAAGGGTTTCTAAATAATTTTGGATCTTTTTTCGAGAATTCAAAAAACATGAAAAGGAGGTGAGCATCTTAGATGTTTATATTCTACTTGCTGCTACTCCTGTGATCTCACCTCCTTCATGCAGCACAGGACTTTTTTTTATACCAGTGAGTCACAATTTAAAAATTCTCTAAGTTATACTTGCACTTTATTTTCATATATTGGGAACCTGAGTGGTATTCTTGATATTACCTACGTACAAGTTCTTGTTCCACACACTCTGGGCAGGCAAGCCTATAACTTCAATTTCTATTCAAAATGCTGCTAATTGTCAAACTTCTTTGGAGTTCCTGATAGCTTCATCTAACCTCCCACCAAATATTTCTTCTTACCTGTCCCCAGGGTTATCAAGATCAACATGTTCACAGTATACAGCAGAGTGACTATCGTTGAAGGTTGCTAAGAGAATAGATCTAAAAGTTCTCATCGCAAGAAGAAAATTTTGTGACTATGTGAGCTGATGGATATTAACAAAACTTACTGTGATAATCATTCTGCAATATATGCAAATATTAACTCATTACATTGCACACCTCAAACTACTATAATATTATATATCAAATATATCTCATTAAAAAAGATCAACATGTCCAGAGTGAACCCCACTTCTGTGAACCTGCTCCTCCTTCTCAGTTTCTTATTTCCATGAACTGCATTGCCATCCACCCAGCTGCCCAAATCTTGTCCTTGACACCTGCTATTCCCTCATTGTCTCCATCGGTCCTAATCTTCTCCATTCCCTCTCCTAAAAATCTTGAAATCCATTCACATTCTCCCCTAAGTGTGGCCAACATGCTCTCCCACTGGACTTCTGTTACAAGCTGCCTATGTGGTCTTCCTACATGTATGTTCTCCCTTCCATTCCAACCTCCATCCTCAAAGGTATATTTAAAAAATCAAATCTGATTGTCACTCTATTTGGAGCAATTCAGTGACTCCCTATCACCTCCAGGATAAAGTTCAAACTCTACAGCATCTTGCAAGACCCTCAGGGTTTTGGGCCACATCTCCAGACTTAACTATTTCAAGTCTCAACTCAAAATCTGTTAGACAACTATTTTGAACATTGTCTAAGACCTTTTGGCTTTGTGCTCTCACTGTCCAGTCTTTATGTATGAGATTTCAGATTTTAGAAACACTATTCCTCCCACCTGGCCAAATCCAAATTACCTTTCATCCTCTGCTTAGATTCCCTATTTGGAGTGCTTTCCTAATCCCTTGGGTCGGGGTTTGGTATTGTATATTATACTTCCAGGGCACTCTAACTTTCCCAGCAGATCATGGAAATTATGTAGTTTTGTATTTGCATGTTGACATACCTAACTACGCCAATTAAGTTAACAACCACATGAAGGGAAGAAGTTTATCTGCCTTTCTGTGGTTATATTCTTAGCCAAGGACACGGCACAGTGAGTCCTCAGAGACACTTATTAAATGGATGAGTAAGTGAATGTTTTTGTGCCAGTGACTCCCCAGCCTTAAAAGAGAAGGTAACATAAATAAGAATATTACCTATTCCTTTACCAATGGATTTGCTAAGAATAGTTATCTTTGATTTGATTTATTAATAAGATTTAGGTCTTAGAGGGGAGGAGAAGAAACAAAAAAGAGCTCAAACCTTAACTGTAGCTCCTGGGAAAAAAAGCCAGTTGCCGGTGTCTACTGGATCCAGACTGTCTTCTAAAATGACTTGTCTGTGAGCTGAGTTGATGATCAGGATGTTATCTAAGGCCCAGCAGGCTTCATATACCTCACCTACATGGAGACTTTCCTGCTTCCACTGAAACTGGACGTTCTCCCCTTTGGCGTCTTCAGGAAGGTAGAGGATATGGATGATAGTGCTGACATTGGAAGGGGCTCTGAAACAGATGGTGAGATGGGAAATGGTGCCATAAAATAAAGTGCCATATAATAAATGAGCCATCAAGTTCAACAGTATCCATCTTTTCTTTCTTATAGATCAAGTTTGTTTTTTTTTAATTAAAACTGTAGTTTCATTATCTTAATATTATATGCATTGCAGATTAAATACTCATAATTCCCAAAGCCCATAAATCTTTTGGGATATGCTGATGATTATGACATCCATATTAAATGATGACAGTTTTAACATTAAATGTCTTTAAGAGCATTACTTTTTTAAAATTTTATTTTGAGTTAGTTTACATATAGTACAATGTTGGTTTCAGGAGCATTTAGTGATTCATCACTCACATACAGCACCCAGCGCTCTTCACAAGTGCCCTCCTAACACCCATCCCCCATCTCCTTTCCTTCATCAACCCTCACTTTGTTCTCTATTATGAAGAGTGTCTTTGTTTCCCCCCTCCTTTCTTTTCTCCTCCCTCCCATATGTTCATCTGTTTGGTTTCATAAATTCCACACATGAGTGAAATCATACGGTATTTGTCTTTCTCTGATTGACTTATTTTGCTTAGTATAATACATTCTAGCATAGCCAAACTATGGAGAGCTTTACTTGTAACGCAAGACAGACACTGAGTATATTCAGGTCAGCCAGTAAAGGAATAATGGAAGAGAAAATGGCACACACTTCTATGGCTCCTTCCAAAGGAGTGTCTTCAGCACAGGGTTTTGCATGTGGTAGACACTAAGTCAATCTCCAATAACTCAAATATTCTCACAGTTTATTTTATTTGAGACTAAAAGAAATGAGAAAAAATATAAATGTATTTTCTTAATTTTGATTCTTACCTTGAAATTTTATATCCATGGAGACCACCGTATGTTGTTTTTATAATCAGTCTTTGCCTGATATTATTTTATTTCTAGTAACCACATACATTTTTATTTGTTGGGTCTAAATGAATGTGAGATTTGCCATGAAAACGAAATGCCCTATAATTCTTTACAACTTCATGCAGATCAGTCTTTAAAAGTTTGATATAATTTAACATGATTTTACAGTGTATCTGTTAGAATCCATGCCCTTCTGCTCTATGATAAAAGTACTTTTATTAACATTTTATTCTACCAAAGTAGAAGGCTGCTATAGCAAAAATGATTGCTTTTAGCCAAGATTAAAAGTGGTACTAAAACGCAAACTAGTGGTACCTTGGGCTTATTATAAATTAGTTTTGAAAGGGCTATAGAAAAGATGTATTTTTCACTTACCATTGAAGCACATATATATTCCAAAAAATTGTCAGTGTAGGTTATAGATGGTGTACCTTACCTTTGGAAGTAATCAATTGTCTTTTCTTTTAAAATATTTCATAATGACCATGTTTTTTGTCTCAAAAAGAACTTAAACCAATGAAAGTAGTATATTTTAGTTATAGGAAGTGATTGAAAACATGTTTACTCTGATCACTAATGGTACGGAAAATCTACATTAATAATCATGACAGTCTGGAGCATGGTCTAAAATGGAGAAGTCTTGTTTAGTGAAAAACAGCAGAATTTTTTCATATGTTGTAATTAAATGTATACATTCATGATTTGTCATGTTGAAAACATGTAGCCTTTTTCCAGCAAGAAATTTCTCCAACAATTTATCTAAACTATGATATATAACTATTGGGTAGAGAAAAAATGGAGATATGGATACAATTTTCAATACTTATGCTTCCTCGTTTAAAGCCATTTATATAAATGTTTATTTTTTTAATTTCTTTTTTATAAATAAGTGTTTAATATAAATGCATTTTCCTAACAACTACTAGAAATTAGAAAGAATAGCAAAATGCTGTTATAATATTGGTGCAGCATGTCAGAGCTTGGCTTATGTAGGGACTTAGAGATTATACATTATCCTGCCACAGAGAGAGTCATGTCTCTTAAAATCCATAAGTTAGAATCACTTTTCTCAGTTTCTGGTTGAAGTAGACCTTGGGCATGTGACAACTTTTAAATTTGAAATACTATTGGAAACTTTGGGGAGATGGGTTTAGTTTTAAGGACTAAGATTCTAATACTTATACTTTGTCTCTAATAAATCAGAATTCTTCCAATATAGAAATATGGTAAGGAAACTAGCATGTAAAAAAAAACTGTACAAAGACTGATGGAAAATGTTCTACTTCAGTTATACTAATTTAAGAATGAAATCAATCAGGTTAACTATTTTATTAAAGTTCAAGGTAGTTTTTTCCTCTTAGTTTCTTACTAGACCTGAAATTAAGCATCCATTCTGAACACTGTTTTATGATTCAAGCTCTACAGAAGTTGTAAATATCATTTGAGTTTTGCTAACTTAACCACATTTTTTAACTTGAGTGAGCTGCTTCTTAAAGCATCCTACCTTATTTTCTTATTGAGGGATTTTTTTTTTAAATGAAGAAAATGTAATAAAATGACTATCAGCTACATCACAATGATGATAACAGAATTTTAGAACTGACCTTTGGGAAGTTGGAAGGGAAATGACAGAACTAAACATTCGATGGAAAAGTCCCAGTGGCTATTAACTCATTACCATCCATAGACTGGAAGGAATTAGGTAGTAATCTCATATGGTCCTAGGCCTCCAAGTCAGCCACTAGCCAGGCCATGTAGAGTGCTGGGTAGTGTTATTTTGTGGAGGATTGCAATATAAACATTATTCTCCCAAATGTGCTTTTATCAAAAATAGTTTGTTATAGCTACTACTAACCATGGGAGATTCTGAATGGAATATGACACTTTTACCAATACTTCTTCAAATAGGGCAGATATTAATATGTGCAGGCATGAAATTCAGCATAATTAACAACCAGAGTACTTTTAACTACGAAGCATAAATTCAGTGGTAGAATGAAGGCAAATAGGAAAGTAGAAATCCACCTATATCAGTTTATGAAACTACTTTAAATGATAACAAACCTAATTTTCTCAAGCTGAATCCAGTCTGCAGTATTATTCTTAGCATATGACACGATGATGCTGGGGTCTGAGTAACTAAAGCGACATGAACCCGAACCTGTAAATAGCAATAACAGTAAGTTTCAAAGTTAAAAAACAGTGTAATTGCATATCATCTTCTCGATAAACATGAGATAATTTTGTAACCATTTAAATGTTTATTTAATTGCTTCCCCACTCTTCCAACTATGCTGAAATTTCTTATAATCAGTTTTGATAAATACTATCTGATAAATAATTTTAGGAACCAGGAAAAAGGCAAACAAAATTTCATATTTAAGATACACACACTTCCAAATTACATTACAAAATAAATACTTAGCTCTATGCGTAAAACATCTAAATATTATAGAACAATTAATAATGCCATCATGGTTCTTACAAGTTTGTATCAATTAATAGTGATTGCATTAAATGGTGTATAAGTAATTATGGTGCATGAGGACTAAAAACCATTCTTTTTCTGTGTGGGTCTTATTTAAATGATTAGACAGCATACAAGAAACTAAAATCCTATAAAAATTCAAGTACTAAATGAATGGAAGCTATTAGATATGACTAATGCTATTCTACAATACCCCAACATTAAAGACTTAATGAGAGATGTTATGTCCCATTGTGAACATTTGCTGATTATTTCTCACTACGATTTTCCATATTGGAAATGTGACCAAAGAAAGTTTTAAAAGCCTGTGAAGGATTTGTTTCTCCACATTCAATGAATTCATATAATAACACACAGCCATAAGTTAGAATTTCAAAGATCCTCTAAGAATATCCCAAACAGACATAAAAACATATGCCAGAAGTTTCTTGTAACTGAATAGCAGGATTTTTTTTCATACCATATTAAAAACAAATGAAGCAACAGAAAAAGAAATAGTGCAATTTATGTTTCGCTTTTACCCATCTGCTAGAGGAACCTCGGTTTCAGCAAATGGCATCTGTGGACGGTTTTTACATTTGCAGTTCTCAGGAGTTCCAAGCTTTATAGACTCATTTATTTTATTTTGGTGGTGTTTAGTACAACACCAGTTAGTCTGCAATCACCAAAGCTGGCAATGTGTTAAAAGGCCGAACAGCAGTTTTCCCAGATTTGTTCTCATGGCCAAAATGGGGGTGCAGAAGTATGAAAGAAAGGGTATTAAAGGGTATTCAAAGGACAGCTGCCCACAATCCTAAGCACAAACAGAAACCCACCTTATGCCATCTTATCACTCCTAACTCTTACCTTTCATAAGCAGCTGCTTGAAATAAATATCAAGCTGTGAGGCTGGAATTGGAAGCAGCCAGGATCATGTGGGACAAACTTCCATACAAACAAGAATAGGGACTGGCAGACAATCTGTTTATTTCAAAACAAAGTGCAAAGCAGCCTAGAGAATTTAAATGGTATTTATGTGCCTCTTTCATGTTGTACACACCATGAGTTCTTAAGAGCAAACGTGTCAGGTGAATCCCTGAAACAGGAATGGGTAGAACAAATGATAACCAAAAATGTGCCTTACGCAGGATGCAATTCCTCGCCAATTGTTTATAAATGAAGGGAAAAGGAAAGCTGGCAAACATCAGAATAAAAATGTGCCAACTATGTCTTCTCTCCCATCTCCTTACATCACCATCTCAGTGTTGCAAACTAGTTTATTATGTACCCATAAAACACAAAGGCACCTGGCAGGTCAATCTCTTTTCCTCACCACTTAGTCATTAAATTCTTGCATATCTAAAATATTAATACTTTAATGAATCCATCTTCTCCTTGCTGTTGTCAACAGACCCTCATTAGCTCTTGCCAGGACTCTGCAGTAGGGATTAGTTAGCCTCCCTGCCTCCAGCCTCACATGTCCTTGCGGAGCCACACTGATGCCAGTGCTCTTCCTACAAGTAAATTGAATCCAGTTACCTCTCCACTTATAATCCTTCAGCAGTTCCTCAAGACATTCAGGATGAGGCTGCACTTCCACTCCCAGTGGGAGAAAGATGCACAGTTCCTAGAGACCAAACATGTCCCTTGGAGAACAGAACTAGCCCTGGGTCCCTGTAAAGGGTTCCCGTGTGAAAAGATGGTCAAACACAGAAAGGACTCCAACACAGGGATGAACAACTGGAAATTGGGACTGGAGAATGGGGTACGAGTGGCCAGGGAGAGGCGCTGCCTCGGACCAGGGATCTAAAGAGGGAGAGCCTGAGCTGGATGAAGTATCCCCAAGAGAACCAGTAAGCACTGGATATCTGCCTCACTCTGAGGCCACCCCCACCAAAATCCCATTCCAAATGGTGCCAGTCTAGGGGCACCTGGGTGACTCAGTCAGTTAAGTTTCCAACTTCAGCTCAGGTCATGATCTCACAGTTGGTGAGTTCGAGCCCTGTTGTGCTGGCCACTCAGAGCCTGCGCCTGCTTTGGATTCTATGTCTCCCTCCCTCTCTGCTCCTGCCCTGCTTGTGCTCTGTCTCTCTCTCTTTCTCTCAAAAATAAATAAACACTAAAAAATTTTAGAAAATGGTGCCACTCCAATGAATAAATGATTTCCAATCCCCACTCTGAGCATACTTGTTCCCCATATACATAAAAATTAGGTACAATTTTTCTTCACAGAAACCCTTCTGAATTGCAATCCCACTGTCACATAGCCTTCAGCCAGCAGAATAAGATTTTCATTGTCCAGACTGACAATGGTTACTTGACTCTGTCTGGGATGAGGGGAAAAAACAGTTCATCAATATCCACGTGCACAGGTGGGTAATACCATCCCCAGTCCCCTGCTCCCATCTGCTGTGGTGCTGAGCTGCCACCTTTTACATAGTGAAGAGACAGTAATAACCAAGTACCACCTGCAGCAGGTACCGCTTTCTTTCCCCTTATATCAACCATTTTTAATTACCAACACTGAAATTTAAAATCGGAAAGGAAAGAAAAACCCAAATGTCAAATGCAAAATACCCTCTTCTTACAAATCTATTTTCTCCCCTTCAGGTCCCTTCCAATGTAATCCTTCACTCTTACATAGCAAATCTACAAGGATTTAAAGGACAGCAGAAGGAGGGAAGATAATTCAGCACCATGGTTATACAAGTATGGTCTGGGAGCCACTTATGGACTTTAGCTGGTCTAAAAATCCAAACATTTTCGGGGTGCCTGAGTGGCTTAGTTGGTTGAGCATCCAATTCTTGATATCAGCTCATGTCAAGATCCCATGATGAAGGACGCCGAGGTAGCTCAGTCAGTTAAGCATCTGACTTCAGCTCAGGTCACGATCATGGTTCGTGGGTTCAAGCCCTGCATCCAGTCTGTGCTGACAACTCAGAGCCTGGAGTCTACTTCAGATTCTGTGTCTCCCTCTCCCTCTGCCCCTCTCCTGCTCATGCTCTGTCTCTCTGTCTCTCAAAAATAAATAAACAGTAAAAAATGTAAAGAAAAAAAATGATCTCATGATGAGATAGAGACTGCATTGGGCTCTGTGCTGACAGCATGGAGCCTGTTTGGGATTTTTCTCTCTCTGCCTCTCTGCCCCTCCCCACCCAGTTTATGTGCATGCATGTGCTCTCTCAATCTCTCTCTTTCTCTCTCTCTCTTTCAATCTCTTAAAAAAACCCAAACAAATCCAAACACTTTATTTGGTTCTTTATAGGCAAACAAGGACAGTACATTATTTTCATTTCTGTCCACAGCAAAGGTACAAGTAACCTACAAAATAATTAAGTGTTCCTGAAGTTTTATGTTCATAAATAAAATTGGTGAAACTTTAGGAATTATTGAGGATCCCAATCCAACAGTCTAAGATGTCTGGCTCTCATGTAGAGCTACACATACAAAGATTACTGAAATACCCACAGTTTGGGGAGGACAGGATATTTTGTGTTAAAGGAAATTCCATCAATGTTGTTTCCAATTCGTCTTGGTTGTCAAGTCTCGATTTTAAATTGAAATATAAACTGATAAAGGATAAGTACAAACCTACAGTTATTTACAGTAACTGTCATTTACATTAGTCAAACCCACAGCATACAGTGATGGGATATTTTCCACCAAAAAATACTTTCTAGCCTATTCTTGTCTAATATTTTATCCTATGGCTTAAGAAATATATGCAGTGAAATATAAACAGAAGCCATCGTCACTCCTCTGCTAAAGCAACCACCTTGCCCTCCAACTGCCTTGCAATAAAACAGCACTTCACTAACGATGTCCTGGATTTGTGCTATTGAATTCGTGCCCATGCCTTTGTGCTATCTTAATAAATTGCATTGTATTATCAAGGTAATATAAAAATACTGGGTTATTTTTTAAAGTTTTCAGAATTTTAACAAAATCACAAGTCTGAGCTCATTCTTATTAGGTTAATAATGTAATACATGTAGTGAAGAAAAACAGAAACACAGACAGTAATGCTCTCAACTTTTTGCCCACAAATCTATATCATATTCTCTATCCATCATACTGGTGTTCTCTGCTTTCCTCCTGTTGTAGTGGATGAAGTGTTTTTATTCTAATCAATGGGAACTTCCACATATGGTCTAGATCCCATCTCCTCTTGCTCCTTAAAATTTCCCCTTTCCTTTTCCTGCATCATCCATCTCTCCCCCTGAGTTTCCTGGAGTATTCCTATCATCATATATATACCACAGAAACATACAAAGCATCTCCCCTCTTAAAAAAAAATGCTTTCTTCGGGCACCTGGGTGGGTCAGTCAGTTCCATACCTGACTCTTGATCTGGGCTCAGGTTTTGATCTCATGCTTCGTGAGTTTGAGCCCCACAATGGGCTCTGTCCTGACAGCATGGAGCCTGCTTGGGATTCTCTGTCTCCCTCTCTTTCTGCCCCCACCTCAAAAATAAATAAACATTTTTTTAAGAAACCACTTTCTTGATGTCACCCTGCCTCCTGCTTCTTCCCATTCTATTTTTGTTCCCCTGCACAGCAAAACTCAAAGGGGTTATCCAGTGATGGTCAATACATCTTCACATCCTATTCTTTCGACTTCCCTCCCCACCACACATGCTTCTACTGAAACTGCTCTTGGTTAGGACACTGGGGGATCCATGTTGCCAAATCAACAGATCCCAATTTCAAGTTACTTTACTTCTCAGAAGGATCTGTCATAGTCGATCTCTCTCTTTTTCTTGGATGCTTTCTTTCCTTGGCTTCTACCACCTTCTCAATTTTTCTTCTGGGTCACTGGCTACTGCTTCCAGTCTCCTTCATTTCCCATTTCCTTCTTGACCTCAAACTATTTTAGTGCTTTTCTCTTCTCTTACCTACACCACCTCCTTTGATGATCTTCCCACTTACAAAGCTCTAAATAACATCCACAACAGATAACACCCAGGATTGTATCTCCCATGAAACCCACACTTGCAGATCCAATTGGCTATTTATGGTTCCTAATGAACACCTCAAACTTATTAAGTCAAAACTGGAAGTATTTGGCTTTCCACCTCCCTAAGAGCCACTAGTCTTTTCATTTCAAATGATACACACCACATGCTCATACAAACAAACAATAACAACAACAAAAAACCCTAGATGTCATCTTTGATTCCTCCCTTTGCCTCACTTCCCACTTCAGGCCAACCCACTGTGCTGGGAGTTCTGCCTCTAAAATACTCTTTAGCTTATGTCCCTCCCTACTGCTACAGTAATGTCAAGTAATGAACATGTCCTGGTGGTTTTCTTGCTCCCCTTTTTATCCTCCTGTAATTCATCATCCACATAGCAGTTAGGGGGGTATACTACTACTTTGGAATAGTCTTTTGGGGCACCTGGGTGGGTGAGTCAGTTAAGGTTCCAACTACTTTTTTTTTTTTTTTTTTTTACTTTTTTAATGTTTACTTATTTTTGAGAGAGAGAAAGAGAGAGAGAGCATGAGTGGGGAGAGGTAGAGAGAGGGAGACAAAGAATCCAAAGGAGGCTCCAGCCCTGAGTTGTCAGCACAGAGATTGACTTGGGTCTCAAACTTATTAACTGTGAGATCATGACCTGAACCAAAGTTGACACTTAATCAACTGAGACACCCAGGCACCCTGCATCCAACTCTTGACTTCAGCTCAGGTCATGATCTCATGGTCATGAGGTCAAGCCCCGTGTCTGGCTCCACTCTGGGTGTGGAGCCTGCTTAGGATTTTCTCTCCATGCCCCTCCCCCACTCATGGGGGCAATCTCTACCCCCACAACAAAACAAAACAAAACAAAAACAGAGTAGTCTTTTAAAAATTTTTGACAATCATTCTATTTCCTGATCAAACCTTCTCAAGACTTCTCAGCACACTAGGAACAAAAAAATGAGCTCCTCACCATGATAAACAAAAATCCTTCATGATCTGTTATGTTGTACATCCTAGATCATCTCTTGTATCACGCTTCCTCTCATTTACTGTTTCAACCATACAGTGCTCTGGACTTTCTTTCTCTTCCCTGAACACTCTCCATGTCAGGACTTCTGTGCTCCTTCTCTCTGCCTAAAGCTACACTTATGTCAATTTCCTCACACCCTAATGTCTCTTCATTCCATTCATATCTTCCCCCACTGGTTCCCTCCTCTCCCGTAGTTATCTGTGCAAATATCCCCTATAAGCCTTCCCTGAGCACTCAATCCAAAGAGGTCTATCCCAATCGCCAACCATCCTCCATCTTATCACTCTGTTTTGTATTACTCATAGTACTACCAGTATTTAAATTTATTGTGTTTAATTGTTTACTTGCTCATCGTCCATATCCTGTTAGGATGCAAGTTCTATCAGAAGAGGAACTGTGTCTGTCTTGCCCATTACATATGTCCCTAGTACCCTCAACAGTCCTTGCTACACAGTAGAAGCTCTATAAATTCTGACTGGATGATAATGAAGTTTGCTATAATTTGTTTACTTCACATTCTCCATTTCCTCATTTTTACTGAGTGGAGTTTCTAATGAAAAAGGGTACTACAACAATAGATAAGACTTAAGGACTTTTGACTTGCCTGAGTGAAAACAAAGTGTAAAGAAATTTGACAGCCATGCTTTAGAATATCTACACTGCATATTTCCTCACCACAGATAAACTGGTACTGTTGTATAGTCAACAGGGTAATAATTCCCCCAAATTAATTAGAAAATGCCCTAAGATGACTTAAATGGTTCCATAATCCAGTCTGCTTTCAGAATAAAAGTATCAGAGACAAATTACACCAGTAATTATGGCACATTTTTATCAACCAAATAAAGTAATGTGAAGAATAATGATAGCCAGATGAATTATTTTGCTTATTAGTAAAGTCTTATTATAATGGCCCAGCATAATTGAAAATAGGCAATTTGCAAAGTCATACAAGGTAGTCATAAGCCACACAGAATATCACCCCCAAAGCACGAGTTCTGACAAATCCATCAGGAATCATTTTCTATTGCATTAAAAAGTTTCTCAAATGCAGTATCTTCTTGACTGTGGCATTATCTTATCTCTTTAAGTTGATTTGTTTTGTTTCTATTGAAACAACTTTAACTGATGACCCCGAGACCAAGAGTCACATATTCTTGGGGCACCTGGGTGGCTCAGTCAGTTAAGCATCCGACTTCAGCTCAGGTCATGGTCTCACTGTCCATGGGTTCAAGCTCTGCATCAGGCTCTGTGCTGACAGCGCAGAGCCTGGATCCTGCTTCAGATTCTGAGTCTTCCCCCACTGTCTCTCTCTGCCCCTCCCCCACTTCTCTCTGTCTCTGTCTCAAAAAGAAATAAACATTTAAAAAAAAATTAAAAAAGGTCCCATGTTCTTCTGACTTAGCCAGCCAGGCACCCTGAAAAATGTTACTTTTAACTGTAATGTTATGGATTGAGAAAATCTTGGATGGTAGGTGCAGGTTAATGTGTCATATAGGTTTAAACATACCTTATTTAATTTGTCTTACATGAGGGAAGTCTACATGATAATAAATGCAATGTTAGCATTATTGACAGTCCTATATAATTTTTTTATTTTATTATTTTAGAGTGAAATCTCCTCTGATATAAACTATTTTTCAGAGAGGAAAGTATTCATAGTGGGTAGGAGAGGAGGGGGAGGCAAGCTACCTGGGTTGTAATCTGAGCTTGGACACTTCTTAGCTGTGTGACCTAACGCAAGTCACTTAACTTTTCTGTGGCCAGTTTCTACATTTGTAAAATGTAAATAATAATAGCAATCTCTTCATAGCACTGTTGGGAAGAGTAAGAAGTTAATATATAAACAGTACCTATAAAACAGCTCTTGGCCCCCACTGTTTAGTAGATTTCAGTTATGATTCAATTTTTTTTGTTTCACTTCACAAATTCATTTATCCTAGAAAAAGGAGCACATTTCTGATCATATTTGTTCATGGGGTAAATATTAAATTGAATTACTCCATATCAAAGAACTTATGGTGCATTTTTCTTACGGCTTCTTTTATTTTGTGCTATTTCCAGGCTCTTCAGTGGTAATGCTATACATTCAACATGGAAATAAAAACTGAGACAAAAATGAATAAACTAGTTGTTTGTTAGCATCAGTGGTAAATGTATGAGTGGGGAAGAGAAGAGTCTACCTGATAAGAAAATGAAGGTTCTCTGGAAGAAGGATAGTAAGACAAAGCAGTATAAGCAGATACATTTCAGAAGGGCCACAGAATTGCTGGAGTGGAGTTGAAAATTTGGTTTTACAGTTTCTAGCAACCAAACACAACAGAAACTCTGATCAGGTAACGTTTTAGTAGCACTCATAAAGAAGACACATTCTAATAACTCACTCGATAGAATAGTAACGGTTGCTATGAACAGGTAGGTACCACTATGTGCATGCCTACTTTACAAATGAGGAAACTGGTCACAACAGGTTGGGACAGACTTCCGTACTGCTGCTTCTATTCAGGCTTATGACTTGAGGCCATAATGGCCAGTTTTTGGTGCAGAAAGAAAGCCTGAAGGACCGAACCACCTCTAGCCTAAATACCCTCCTGTCACCAAACAGGCTCTCAGGTTTTATGATAGGAAATGAATGAAACTGCACCAAGCAGAAACCTCATATTTCCGTGGGCGTCAGGTCTCTGCAGGTTCCCTGAACATTCCCCTCCTGCCCCTGCCCAGCGCGCAGCCCACCACCCAAACCTCTGGACCCTCCTCCTGCGTATTTATTAAATCTATACCTTTCCTTTACCTTCACCATTACCTCCTTAGATCACTCTCACCCCCAGATCAATGTGATAACATCCTAACTGAGTTTTCAGAACAAACACAAAAGGTTAACGTTCTTCCAAAGAGTTTCTTTGGCATTTTAAAGAGATTTAAGAAAACTGCACTCCAAAAAAACCAACACCCTAACATTTCCCAATTTAGACAATTTTAATGATGTGAATGAAAAACATGAACCTGATATAATACTGCAGCCAGGATTAAATTTAAGATACCAGGTAATCCACATCTGTATTTTAAGTAACAAATTCTGTAATAACTTGTAAATCTGTTTCTGAAATAATCATTACCCTAAAGAAACCGTTAATATTTACAAGTGTCTAACCGTATCTGGTACTTGTTATTTAATAGTAAAAGAATAAAAAGAATGGAAAGGCTTACTTCTCCATGGTTGCTTCTCTTAGTGTTAGAGCCTCATCACTGTAATTCTAAAAAAATATTTTATCGTAATCTTAGTCTGATCTACGAATCATTTTCCTCAATTTAAAATGACAATAGAGAGGCACCTGGGTGGCTCAGTTGGCTAAGTGTCCAACGTCAGCTCAGGTCATGATTTCATGGTTTGTGCGTTCAAGCCGCACATGGGGCTCCACACTAACAGCGCAAAGTCTGCTTAGGATTTTTGCTCTCTCCTTTTTCTCTGCCCCTTCTCCAGTCACACTTTTTCTCTCAATACAAATGAACTTAAATAAAATAAAATAAAATAAAATTACCACTGAAATTGGTATCAACTTCTACCCCTGGTTATATTTAAATAGTGCTATCCCTAGTACAATTTAGAAAAAAATAGACAAGTAACTTTCCACTTCTGTTATAGGCAGCCAGGCTAAGATGATTCACCTAGCAATCAACCAATTAATTGACGGGTCAACCAATTATCAAAAGTATTTCTTTAAAATTTTTTAATGTTTATTCTTGAGACAGAGAGAGACAAAGTATGAGCAGGGGAGGGGCAGAGAGAGAGGGAGACACAGAATTCGAAGCAGGCTCCAGGCTCTGAGCTGTCAGCACAGAGCCCGACGTGGGGCTTGAGCTCACAAACTGAGATCATTACCTTAGCTGAAGTTGGACGCTTAGCCAACTGAGCCACCCAGGCACCCCTAAAAGTGTTTCTTATGTCAGAGTTACATGTGAACTCAAAAACCCAGTTAACATTCTTGTGACAAAGTCCCATTTGTGTTGACTTTGGCTGTCACTCAGGAAACAGTAGAAAATGCATACCCTTTGAGCCACCTTTCCCACTTAAGAAGTCAGATATCATCTAGTACATTTCCACAAGGCTCTTCTGGTGACACAGTGGCAGTCCACATGGCTCTTGTGTTGGCTGTCCCTTCTGCTAAGCTAACCCTCTTACCCAGTTCAGGCCTCTGCCCAAGGGTTATACCTCAGAGGCCTTCTCCTAGTTATCTCCAAGAAAATGCTACCCCTCACCTACTGACCCCTGATTTATTTTTTTCATCACATTGATTACTTGCTGACACATTCATTTGTCAGCACCCCCAGGTGCCAGCTCCACCAGGGCAAATATTTTGTCTTGTAAATCCCGTCTCTCCAGGGCCTTGAGAGCTACTTCACAGGCAAGAGGAGCTCAGTGAACAGTTGTTGAAAAAAATGAATGAAATGAATTTAGGAAAGAATCCATTGAATTCTAGGAAGAATGTCTTTTAGAAATACAATACATTATTACTTTTATTATTTTAAATGTTTTATTAAAATTTTTTCTAATTTTTTTTCTCACTTTCTCTTCCATGATTATTATTGTTTAAAAAATTGGGGGTGCCTGGGTGGCTTAGTCGGTTAAGTGTCTGATTTCGGCTCAGGTCATGATCTCACAGTATATGGGCTTGAGCCCCACGTCAGCCTCTGTGCTGACAGCTCAGCGCCTGGAGCCTGCTTCACATTCTGTATCTCCCTCTCTCTCTCTGCCCTTCCCCCACTCATGTTCTATCTCTTTCTGTCTCTCAAAAGTAAATAAATGTTAAAAAAATTTTTAGAAAATAAAAAATTTAAGTATAATTAATATACAGTGTTTATTAGTTTTAGGTGTACAATATAATGATTCAACAATTCTATCCATTACTCAGTGTTCATCATGATAAATGTACTCTTATTATTATCTCTTTTGTATGCTTCACAGCAGATTAAGGAGATGCCTCAATCTACCGCCCAGAGACCGACACTCTTGTAGGAAAAGCCAGAGGGGAAGCTCATTTGATATCTCATGCTGAGATCTGTTTGGGTGACAATATTACATCATTCACTTGATGTCCCCTATTTAATAACTTTTCTTGGTGATAGAACAAGCTACAAGTTATTAACCAAAACTCGTTGAATGAAGATATGGTAAGTACTTTGGTATTTCTTTGGGAGCTGCTTTAACTAGAACAGACCATCACCATGCTTTCAGACAAAGTGTATTCCTAGTTAACACCTGGTTCATTCTTGTCACCCAGTCCTAGGATTTAGGACCATAGTGGGAAGAAAGTCATGAAGATGAATACTCTCACTTTACAAATGAGTCACTAGAGGTCCAGACAGCCTCTATCACTTCTTGCCCGAGCTTATGTGGCAAGGTCAACTGCCAGGGAAGGACTGTATGGCCTGACTTCTGATTCGGTGCTTTTTTCTATTCCCTGTTTATATCAACAGCAAAAGTTGTTTGTCAATAAAAATGAGTCTTAAAGACAAGGAAACACGCTGTACGATATAATGAATATAAAGAATACATGGCTTAAAATATCTACATTAAAAAAGTATTCATGATTTTAAAGATTAAAAATTTATTGGGAATTAGAACACTAGCCACAGCAGTATATAGAAATCTCCATGAGGACACCTGGATGGCTCAGTTGGTTAAGCGTCTGACTCTCAGTTTCGGCTCAGGTCATGATCTCACAGTCTGTGAGATGGAGCCCCATGTCCAGCTCTAAGCTGAAGGTGTGGAGCCTGTTTGGGATTTTCTCTCTCCCTCTCTGTCTCTCCCCTGCTTGTGTTCTTTCTCTCTCTCTCAAAATAAATAAACAAACTTTAAAAAAAAAAGAAATCTCCATGGTCTTTACATAGAAGTTCTGAGATAAGTAAACCAGCAGAATATTAAGTAAAGGGAAAATGGCATTTATAGTTGAGGCACCTTGCCGGAGGGCATGAAAGAAGTCTGGAAATGACAGTAAATTTATCAGAATGTAAACATAGATGCATTAATTCTAACATATCAATGTAATGTCTAACATGTTAGTGTAGAAGGTAACAGTGTAGACAGAAGCGGATTCACTATGAAGCTGATGAAGGTCAAGCTTCAGGGCCCCTTCCATTTGTGAGTAGCTTCCAAGGCCCTGGGAGGATCTCTAGTGGTATGTTCACATGACCATGTTTTATAATATTTGCTACTGGTCAAGTCTGAATTCTGACTACTCCCTCGCCATGTTCCCTCATGTTGGGTAGTGTTGGAGTGGCCATGGCTGCTTTTAAGATTCAGCTAAGGGGAAATGAGTTTGAAAATAGGTTATTTTGGTTTAGTGTGATATGGTGATAGTGTAGACATTCTCAGCATAGAAGGAGCTTCCAGGAACATTGCTACCTCCCACTACACAGACACACCTAGCACTGTGACTCATTATCACCATGGTGATAAACTGTTTAATGAGTGATGGCAATTCAGGAATAGTTAAGCTTGATTATACAAGAAAAGCTAAGAAGCCCTGAAACCTTACAGTTAATACCTGAAAGAAGATAAAGATTTTTCAATTTGATAATGATCCTAAACATTTAAATGATGTTATCAATAAGGAGTTGTGAAGGTTAAATGTTAATAATTGCCAAAAAAAAAAAAAAAAAACCCCTTTGAACCACAAAGCTAGAAGCAGAATTATCTTTCTATTTTCTTTGTAGAAAATATTGTAATTATAATATTAAGCATAGGTAGCCAGGGGACACCTGGGTGGCTCAGTCGGTTAGGCATCTGACTTAGGCTCAGGTCATGATCTCAGGGTTCGTGAGTTTGATTCCCCACATAGGGCTCTGCGCTGATAGCTCAGAGCCTGGAGCCTGCTTCAGATCTTTGTCTCCCTCTCTCTCTGTGTCTCTCCCCTGCTCATGCTCATTTCTCTCTCTCTCTTTCTTTCTCTCTCTCAAAAATAAACATTAAAAAAAGATGATGCAGCCAAAATTTTCAAGGAAAAAAAGTATTATAGAGCATTTCAGTCAGTTAACAAAGGTATATTTCTGGATTTGTGATTTTAGGGTATTGTTAGCTTCTAAAAATGTGTAATTTGTTGTGATTTCTTTTCTCATCTTTTTTTTTTTTTTTACAGTTTATTTATCTATTTTGAGGAAGAGAGAGAGTGCACAAGTGGGTGTATGAGCAGAAAGAGAGGCAGAGAGAGAATCCCATGCAGGCTCTGCGCTATTAGCAGGGAGCCCGACATGGGGCTCAATCCTATGAACGGGAAGATCATAACATGAGCCAAAATCAAGAGTCAGATGCCCAATTGACTGAGCCACCCAGGTACCCCTTTTTTCTCATTCGAAATAAATATTCACATTTGCATCTAACTTTGAATGTGTAGTGTTATGTATTTTTCCTTTAAGAGAGTCTAGCCTTACCCAAAATTATATAAGCCTCAAATGTAGACTCACAAAACCTAGACCCACCTCTGTTCATAGCATGTACTTCATGTGCCTTCCTGCATTTGATAAATGTCTTAAATCACAGTTCCTAAAGCACAGAAGTCTAGATTACATAGTTCATTTTCCACTTTGCTTAGCATTGCACATTCAAGCAATAAATGTATTTTAATGCAGGACAACATTGAAAAAGAGAACAAAAAGTTATCATTTCCTTCTCTATTACTTAAGGCAGATTTGGCTCAATCAAAACATTCTTAAAAGTTAATGATCACATTATAACTGCATTAGGATTAATGAAACAACTTTTAAATAATTGTTTGCTTACACTGGACACACGCCACTCACTTTTGGCATATGTTGAAGATGAACCTGAATGAAGCCTACTTACATTAACTTTCATGAAACTTAGGGACTCAACAGAAGTCCCGGAGAACCTGTAACTTCTGGGCCTTGTTTACTGGAGTATGACTGTGAAAATATTAAAGAGCTCTTAGAGTTCATAATGCCAAGAATACACCAGCCTGTTGGCAAACAGCAATTATGTGCTAATGAACGAAGCCCCTAGTAAGCACATTGAAAACCTGTTCATTGCACAGTAGCCCTTTAAGAACAGCATACGTGTACGGAGACTACAAATACCTTCTAGGGCCAGGAAGTTTAAAAAATTCCCAAATACACCTTTCTCTTTCTCCTCATCCCTCTTGGGTGGTTGCTTAAAAAACCAAACAGCTTAAAAAATAGCTTAATTTGGTATAAAATCAAGGCCACTTAAAAATAGAAATATTCATAATTTCTACTGTTAAGTATTTAAGATTTATTTCCTTCCTCAGGATCACAGGCACAGAGGTCCATAATCCCTGGAGGTAAGACAAATTTCAGGATCCACATTACTTACTTACATAACTAATTTATGGATTTCAGAAAGGTGATGTGCATAACCACATGTTATGCAACATCCCCAGCCAAGTCTGGGGGCAATACTCTGCAATCAAATACATTACTATTTCTGTAGTGAAATGCATGAAGATCACATAAGTTGTATCAATAAAGATTTTAAATAGCCTTAAATTATTTCAAGTCAGGACTTGCTGACAGATGAATCCAGGTCACAGTAGGGGTTGCCATTATGTAAATTAAAAAAAAAATAGGTGAGTGGTTTTTCTGAGTTTTTTGTCATTTGGAATTACAGAATAGGGGTTGTGAGACTCCATCTCCAGGAGTTCCCATTATTTCCTTTTACTCTTACGGAAAATCATATGGTTTTAGTCTCCCAATGCCTGGGCAGTTTTATTTTTATTTGGTTACGCCCTTTTCCACAAAGCCCAGGACTTCTCAAAGTATATCAGAACAGAAACAATGGAAGGAGCTGCTGTCCTCTTGGGAGGCAGCCTCTTTCCTCAAAGCTCTGCCTGAAAAACAAGCTGCCTTTTTAAATGTTGCACAGAGCCACAGAAGGAGGAGAGAAATGATCTCACAGAATTTATAGATGGGGCAAAGCACTGCCAGAAATCATGCCTCTAGATAGCAGAGCGGGGCCCATAAATACTGAAGGCTGGAGGAGTGTTTGGACAGAGCTCTGCTGAGGATTCCCGCAGCCCAACTGCTGCTGCTGCCATTACTCAAAACGCAGACCTCAGAGACAAGCAGGGCTCCAGGAGCTGCATGTAAACCACAGCTCTTGATATAGAAAAACCATAAAGTAATGAAATGGATGTAATCTAGCTACTTAGAACTCCCTGCTATGACCAGTGCAGATCTTAACATATCAACCTATCTTCTCATCTTTTCAAGGTAGATAAACGGAAGACAGGACCATTAGCTCGAGGTTGCAGCAAATGGAAAGAGAGAAGAGATGAATGGGGAGTTTTTAGAGAAGCATTTAAAAAGCTAGACACTGTCATTCCCAGTGGATATTACATGTTACTATAGGGTAGGGCATTCAAAAAGGAAACTTGCTGCATTGTATACTGTGAAAAATGTGATGAAGAACCTGGAGATATTGGTAAACTAAGCAGTTCTGGCAGTTACCTACCCTTTTCTTGCTAAGAGTGATTTTTGAGGACAGTACTTTTCACTGAGGAGAAAATAATTTCACTGTCCCCCCAAAGCATCAAGAAACAGTGAAAGTGTATTTGCTACTTTGCAATTCATCTTCTTCAAAATAACTCTGCCATAAGCAAATCATAGATCATTATTATTATGTACATGATCAATGTTTCTCTAGTTTTACAAACTTCTGTTCAAATATTTTACTGGAGGCAGTTGGGCATGTTAATTTCCAGTAACCACAATAATGTAGAACAATGATTGCATTACATTTGGATGTTTATTTCCTTTGTTACTGAGACTGCCAAAAAAAACTTAAGGGCATTAGCCCATGACATCAAAATAACCTACTATACATAGAACAACATCTTGATAAAATATGCATAGAAGTACTACGTGATGAATAGTCATTAAATGATAACTCAATTTTAGGCACATCATGCTATAATTTCCAGGATAACTGGCTTCATGTTTCTTAGTTTTCATGTTTGTTTTATTCCTCTCCTAGAACAAAATCCTCAACTTTGTTACCCTTTATGTACTGTGCATAATGTTTTGTTATGTGGCACATGTATATACATTTGTTCCATGCGTTTGTAAATTTTGTAAAAAAGGTAATAATGTTTCTGCTTTAGTAGTGAGCTAGCTTCTTGCCTTATTCTCTTTGAAACAAATTGTTTTTGCTACTTATCACCTTCCTGCACATCAGTTGTTCCCACATCAGTTGGAACATAGAATTCAAGGAAAAGGGGGAAAAATCTACCTGAGGTGAGAATTGGGCCCCACATGGACTATTTTATGAATTCTTAGACAACGGCTAACAGGGATGTTCTCAGCTGAGCTGAGTCTCCCCCACTCCTTGGAGGCATCTGGCTATTTATCCCATGTCTCACTGTGCCTTTCCATCCTGCTGTGAGGGGCTGCTTCAGGCTTTCATGAAGCACAGGCTAGGATGGCCTGGCCTGTGCCTGTAAATAGGCAGCAGCTCATGCCTTGCTGAAGTTCAGGGGCTATAACCAAAGGGGCAGCAGTCTGATTTGTGGGTAAGAGGCAGGGAAGAAAAAAAGGGTTACTGTATCGGATAATGCTTTGTGGCAGCCCCGGGAAGCATCCTGGGGCTTCTCAGTCCCAAATGACAGGGATGAGAATTGTGACTGAAAGGAGACCACAGATCTGACTTTAATTAAGAACGGCTCCATTCCACACGAGAGGAGATCCTCAAATAATTCTTGGATCTGTCAAGAGCAAAGGAATTCAATTTTGGTAAAATAAGATGACTGAAGTTCAGATAAATCATTATTTTATTAATGCAAATTGCCAGCTTAGAGAAATCATGTCCAAAATCTTTGATTGTCCCCAAAGATCAGTTAATCAATTGCTTGAATATGGAAATCTAGAGTTTATATTTCCACCTCTGTTTTGCCCACCAAAAAAATAACCTTGGATGGGGGGATTATAGTATTTTTAGCTGAAGAAGCATATTTCAAGGATAGTACTGTTAGGACCATTATTTGGAAGTAAAATGTCCATTTTAAGCATTTACTGCAAACTGATATTAAGGATTAAGGGAGGTCATATAAAGTGCAACAGTAAAAATCCTCAATAATATTCTGTACTTACACTCAAAACATGTTTCCTTTAAACTCAAAAAACCTCTTTTATGATGTAGAAAAAGGGCTGGGTTTTCAAAGCAACTCTCCTTTACCTTCTGTTTTGTATTTGTTTATTTTTAGAATGTTGCTACTGGCAATAATTTCTGTTTTGACTGACTTTATTAGTAAACAGGCTACTGGATCTACAAACCTTTCTTAATGAATAAATGTGACAGTAGGTGATTTATTGTACTTAATATTTTGCCCCTTAGTCACTTCCTTGGCTGAAATCCCCAAACCTCATTAGGTGACTTCTTTCAGTTTATGGCAGATGGACAATGACCACAGGATATAAAATGAACAGCTGTCCTTCTCCCCTTTTGTACCTTTCTCTCTTTAAGTCCTATTCCCATTCTCTCACTTCCAAAATATTTATAGTTTTTCCTCTTACTGCCACTCCTATCATAAGGGATAAAGGAACCAATTCTCTCCCAATTTATAGATTACCATGCTATTTCCAGTCACTTTGGAATGCCCACCCATTTGCAAGTCTCTTCCCAAGCCCACAGCATAGAACTTTCATGATTTCCTTTGCTGGGAGAAACATAAGGAAGAGAAATGCAAAATGTGTCAGGCTTTGCCAGGTTCCCTGCCAAGCAGCCCTCCTTTTCTCAGGGCCAAGGCCATACAACCTAGCCCAGTGCTGAGGTCTGGCTCATTTTCTAGAAAGACCGATCCCCACCTTAGGCAGCAGGTGTTAAGTACTGCCCCTCCTCAATCCCAGCAATCTGGAAACTCAGCATTACCACCCTCGCTGCCATTCTGGCTTTGACCTTGATCTTAAGGTCTTAGAATGGCTTCTGCCTTGTCCCCCTGCAGGCTTCTATCTCTCTAATCTTAATTGTGGTGCTGAGCCTCTAAAGCAGTACCACACCTGCTCTTAGCAGTCTCCTTTCCAAATGATAAAGTCTTGCCACTGGACCTCCCTCTGTCTGGATTTACCAACAGGCTGTGCTCTCACTCTCCTCTGTGGTCTGCACCCACTCCTTGGCTTTTTCTCACACGCGGATACCCACCCACACCCACACCCCCCCCACACACACATTTGAAAAATAAAGTCCTTGCAGGTTGGGCAGTGTCTTGGGTTTGGCTTTCTTCACAGTGACGTAGACACATTACATTATACATAGCATACATCCTAAAGATCTCTCTGAAAGAAGAATCCTCAATCAAGAATCCTTGACCGGTAAAAAAGTGAAAATTGCTGGCCTAGGTCAAGTTTGAATATTGCCCATGGATTTCATTCAGGATGCTCCCTCATCTCAGCAGTCAAGAGTGGGTATAGTATTGAGCACCAATGTGGAACATCACCTAATCTCTTTCCTATCCTATGAATTTAATCAAATACAGTCCACAGTTATTTAGTTCTAGTTGTGAACAAAATTCCACCCGATGAGCAAACGGGGATACTTGTACATTACATAGCCATTAAAGGGCTTTAAACATTGAAACTTTAAAGGGTGAAAGTGGATGTACAGAAATAACCAGCATATAAATCACAACAGAGTCCAGTAGGTATCATAAAATATGGAGGAAGTGGGGATTCAGTGATAACAGGTTAGGCCCCTAAGCTTTCATAGGCAAGACCACTTAGTCTATACTAATGATCAATTTCTCATCCTATAGTTTACTACTGATAGCCTTCTATTAGAACAGCACTCAAATACTTAAATGCATATATATTAAACCAATTTCAGCATTTAATTTTTCTAAACTTCTGTATTTTATTAATATCTGTTTTGAGCTCAAGTCATCAGAGATTTTGTTTCTCTCATACTTAGAGATTATGTTTTTAGAAGAGGTTTTCACTATTTCATAATAAATTCTCCAAGGTTTAACTCACTTACCAAGGAGAGTGACTTTTGAAAAAAATGAGAGTCTAATTTAGAAACAGATCTCAGAAAGCTTACAGAGGAAATGAGCAATAATCCTTACCAAGACATAGAGGGGTCAATTTCTCCTCCCTCTGAATCAGCTGTTCTAAGAGTAGAGAGAGACTTCCTCTGTTGAAAAGAGTTCTGAGTAATGAAGATGTTATGAATTAGGCTTGAGGGAAAAGCTGCCTCCCTTAGGCTAAAATGCAATACAGTATCTCATATAAGTAGCATTTAATTCATTATCTGTTTATGAAAAAATAATGCTAGATCACTTTTGTTGCAAAGCAATCTTCCAATTCACCAATAAGAGTATGTGTAACTTTAATAATTTTCTAGTTTTTATTTTTCAAAATACACTCATACAAAATGAGTAGCTCTCATATATCAGACTCTGTAGCACATACAGTACATACAAGAATAATTCAGGTTGAAGGACATTTTCATATTTTAATCTATAAATAGAAAAAATTTATAATTTTATGACTCTTCTCTGTCTTCAGATGGTTAAAAACAAATAAAAAGGGAGTAAAAAAATGCACACTCAAAGCCCAAATCTTTAGGATATCCCTAAGTAAAACCAAAGAAAAACGGTACTAATTTTTTTTTAATTTTCTCTCTCTTTTTTAATGTTTTATTTATTTTTGATACAGAGAGACAGAGCATGAGAGGGGGAGGGGCAGAGAGAGAAGGAGACACAGAACCAGAAGCAGGCTCCAGGCTCTGAGCTAGCTGTCTGCACAGAGCCTGATGCGGGACTCAAACCCACGAACGTGAGATCTGACCTGAGCCAAAGTCGGAGGCTTAACCAACTGAGCCACCCAGGCGCCCCCTAATTTTATAAATTATGAACAAGTAGTAGATTCTAGCTAATTCAATAATAACTAATAAATACATGATATATATTTCTGTCCACTGGTTTCACTAAAAGTACACTATGTTGGTGATTCTATGTTTCCTTTTGGGTCAACTTTTCCACTGATAGAGGTCCTCAGATCACCATGCCCAAAACCTCTCTCGCCATGAAATGTCTGCATCGAACCAATTTAGCACTTGGTTACATATTATTACAGATGTCTCTGCAATAGTGACTTGTCACTCAGGCAAGAAATACGTATGAACATCTACTTATTTTGAGTCCCTGGGCTAGGGGCTGAGAATACCATGATGGACAAGACAGATTTACCTCCTGAGCCAAATTCTGTTCTTCAAGGCATAGGTTTCTGAATGCTTTCCCTTTAATCCCCATTTGGCCTACAAATTCTATTAATCTATAGAAAGAGCTAGGCTAAACTAAACAAGCATAATACTTGGCAAGATCTTATTGAGTGAGTTAGTGTAGACTTATAGCAAGGAGGAGACAAGTTCACTCTTAACACAACTATCCAAATGATCTTCCTTAAGAATTAATTTCATTATATTTCTTTATTGCCCAAGAGAGAAAGAAGCCATTTCTGACTTCTATTAAGTTTAAACACCCCAGATGATGTAGGTGAACTCTTCAAATGTACACAATTTTCTCTGACACTGACCATGGCCACCCTTTCGCCAGTCATTCTGCTCCAAGAGGACACTCATGCTCCCATCTTATACCTTGCTTTTGTCATTCTGTCTCCTCACTTGGAAAAACCTTTGTCCTTTCCAATGACTCCTGTTATTGGGGTTCAGGGATTCTCCTCTCTAAGAAGCCTTCCTGACCTGATCTACTGTAAAGGACTGGCCATCATGGGGACCATGATCATGTCATGTCATGATCATGTCCATCTCTGTTTATAACAATCTGGCAGCTCTCTAGAGGTTTCATGTTCTGTATGCATCAGGAGCTTTCTACCAAACCGCTAAGCACTATAAAAACGTTTTCTTTTTTTTTCCTTGTCTTTCTATAGTTAGAGTTAGTTCAGGAAAAGGCTGGGCACACAGCAAATATCCAATGACATGTTGTTAAATGAATGAAAGATAAAAAAAAACACTATCAGCACTTCCCTTGGACCCAGGACCTTGCCTGAGAAAGCAGTTTGGAGGCATTTTGTAAGATAATGGTTTGTAAAGGCATCACCTTGAATTTTTCTTCCTATCCCAGAGGAAATCTAAAGGAAATGGGTAAATGTCTCTAAGGCTGGGGCCATAAATTCTACTAGGTGACTCTAATTAATCAAGTGAGGATTGTAGCAGATCAATGCTTCAGCATAGAAATAAATATGAGATCTTTCACTGGGATGGAAAAATGAAAAGTTTTTCTAAGAACATTTTAGGACACTTTTCCTGATGGTTATCTATTGATAACCTGATAAATTTCAGGTTCCAGAGTTGTTTTCAGGATGCTTTAAATTTAAAATGCATTTGGTTAAGGTAGCCTGAATATTTATGCATATATTTATAAGTGTGTGCATGCACACCTGTGTGTGTAGGTATATATATTTAGAAAGAGCTAGGAGAGCACTACTGTTAAACAATGTCATGATAGAGTTTATTTGATACTCATAGAAATTCAAGACATTTCTGGGCACATATCTATGAGGTACTTGGGATTCTCTTGGAAAATGCTTGTCATGCGATTGAAAATGTTTACAAGAGCAGTATAAAAGTATCAAGGCAATAATTTATTCAACTGTGGTTATATGTCCATAATTGGGAATGTAATTCACCACTGAAGTAATAAATTATGACAGAATTCCCTAGAAAATTGTCTAGATTACATCTGAATCATCACACTACACAACAAACCTTTAACATCCTAAACGACTTCCAAGGTGTGACACTAAATCTGACCATATTTAAACACCCTCAGTACAGATTTGGATAATTCCACAACATACAAAGAAATATGACTGTCTACATGCAGTGTGTTTTTTTTTTAATAACACATTCAATGTAATTTTTGAAATGAGTATAAATACAATGGCTGCTATTTGGCCGCATTTGCTATTTTGGCATTTGGTTATTGTGGAACTTAATACAGCTGAGGATGAATTCATGCAATGATGACATCTCTCGAACCTGAGAGCACGGCCCCCTCACATCGTCCATGTGAACAGAATGAGGCTACTCCAAGCACTCACAATGAGATACACAAAACCATTTCTGAAAAGTTCTGCCCACTATGCTGAATTTACCACTCACCACCACATACCATTCAGCCAGTGGTTTGCCACTACGTGGTTTCTTTTTTCTTTTTCTTTTTTAATGTTTATTTATTTTTGAGAGAGAGAGAGAGAGAAAGCAGGGGAGGGGCTGAGAGAGAGGATACACAGACTCCAAAGCAGGCCCCAGCCTCTGAGCCATCAGCACAGAGCGTGACACAGGTCTTGAACCCAGGAGCCGTGAGATCATGACCTGAGCCGAAGTCAGATACACAACCAACTGAGCCACCCAGGTGCCCCAGGAAGCATATATTTTAAAGAGGATTCTCTTGTATATTTTCTTTGATTAAAGATAATATTTGAGATTAATATTCATTGCCCTAACAAAAAATTTAGAGTAAATACTTAGAATACAGATAAAAAGGAAAACACTTTCAGCTTTAAAAAAGATATAAATAGTATAATAAATTTAAACACATTGGTTCTGGTTAAGAACCTCTAAGTTACTTGCTTGTCACGCTAGGGATTTAAAAATTTGTTTTTGTAGCATCCCAACTTTGAAAAAATGAACTTCGTTTGTTTCTGATTATAAAAATATTACATTTACAGAAAATTTAGGATGCACTTGTTAATAGATCGAAGAAAACCCTCATAAAAAAAGCTCATTATCATGTTTTTGTTAATGCTTCCTTTATGACCACATATGGACTTCTGAATGTTCTGTAAATTGTTGTAATTATGCTATCAATGCGAGACGAAAACAGCTCAAAGTGTAGCCAGGCAGTCTCACATCACACCTACGGATGCTTAAATCAGGCTGCACAGATAAGGTGACAACTACATGGCTGGGAGAAAACTGCTCTGGGGTACAATCCTCCACAGTGAGGCCCCAGGAACCCTGCCTTGTGATCAGGACCAGGAATGGGTGGGGAGGTCGGGGCAGAACTGGAGGAAGGTGCCCCCAGGGCCTAGCTGCCGCTATCTTCAAGTCACAGGTAGAGGCTGGGAGGAGGTTTCCATGTTACAAGATGGAGATCAATAAAAGTGGCTCCCATCTAGAAGGGCAGTATCTTTCTTTAGCTAGAACATTCCTACTGGAAACTTGTACATGGTATTTATTCATATATACCTTTGGAAATTAGAATGGAAAGTAACACAGAAAACAAAACTGTAAATATTTGATCAAAAGCTACTTTATTTTTACTGAAAGCTCAGGGTAGGAGTTTTTAACTCTAATGCAAAAGCATTTAAAAGAAATACTGCTAGATGGAGTCATTTTTAAATGATCCATGTCTGAATCAAACATAGATTATTTATGTCAAATATTAAGCCCTAACTGGTTTCTCTCAGGGAACAATAATTCTCTTTCACTACCAGGCAGTAAAAGTACAGGAAATTTAACAGATTTTTAATTTTAATCTGAACAAAACACAACCAGTAAGGTAATTCTACTGCTGTAACCTTATAATCGCAAACATTCAAAATCCATATGTAAATCACTTTGAAACAATTTGGATTATCTGTATCATTCTTATATACCGCTCCCTGCTGGAGAGAAATGAGAACAGAATGCAGCATTTACAATTTTTAATTTCATTTTTAAAATGTGTTAAATTACTTACAGCAATGTTCAGACAGACTCTTCTCTAAATCTAAAAGCATTTGGCACTGTACTCCTGGTGGTACACTATGATTAAAACAAACACTTTCAAGTTAAATTGCTATAATTGCTAAAAACACTTACCAATGGAAAATTGGAGGACAGAGGCTGTTGTTGTATTAAGGCCTGTGGTAATCTAGAAAAAGGAATATACCAAAATAAGACAAGACAGAAAGACAGGAGGAAAAAGAGAAAAAGCTGTAGGAAGGAGAGTGAAAAGAGGAAAGACAGGAGATTCGATTTATCCAGTGGTTGGCTTATTTTCATTAGTATTTCTGAACACGGATACATTTCATGGTTCTGTATGGGGAACAGTAGTGAGATCCTGACTCAGGCCCTCATGGTATATGTTTTCTCAGGGTCTTGTTGAAAACCATGCTTAGTGTGATCTGCCAGATAATTTTGTGAGGGCTCTATTAACACAGACCCTTCCACTAACCCCTCCACATCCCTTCCATCCTACCCCAAAAGATCTAGAGCCCAAAGCAAATGCCATAAAAAGGCTCCCAAACAAAAGCTGGGAGATCAATTAAGAGCAAATGAGAAGAAAAAGATTATTTTGGGAAAAACAGATAGAAATACATCAACTAAAGAGAATAGGATATTGTTAGGGGATGGCAAAAATGTTCTATAACTGTGGTAATGACTGCATGATTTTGTGACTAAATTTGAGCTGTATACATTAAATAAATGAACTGTAGAATACTGTACGTAGAATATTTGTCAATAAAACCATTACCTCTACAAAAAAGGTAATCAAATTATGGGCCTAGAAATATCCTTCTAATACATTTCTATTACTTCTTCTTCATCACTTGAAGAAGCATGCTTAAAAAATTTCCCCCCTGCTGAAAGAAGAATGGTACCTTATTTAATTTTTAATAATTTTAAATTTAATTTTTTTAATGTATTCTGTGGAGCAGCAACTTTGACCCATAGCAGCTCAAATGAGATGAGAATTAGGGTTCTCATTTTTCAAATACTTTGTTGTTGACCCTATAAAGCTAATGTATGGGATGCTTCCCATGGCGGCATCTAGAAGTTACAAAGTGGACAAGTGTGTTTCCACCATGGTAAAAGCAGTTGGCTGTCTTACTTCCGCTTCTTCTATGTCATAATATCATCCTTAGATTTATCAGTGCCCATGTAATGGAGTCCACATTATGGAAGGATCAGGAGACACCCAGGTCATGAATCACTGAGGGGAACTGGTGGAAAAACAAGTGAGCAAGCCTCTTGTTTAGTCAGAATTCAGCTGAGATGTGAATATCAAAAGATCAGATGGGTGCTTTCCATTTCTACAACACAATTTTGAAATATGGCCGAATGTACTGTTTAAATATGTGACTTTAAAATTCATGAAGAAGCAAGAAAGGTAAAAGAGGGGAGGACAAGAGAGACATTTTATAAGTTGTTAAATATCACTATAGATATCAGTTCCTAATTGATTTTAACCATAGCAAAAATCACTGAGTTAGGGTGTCAGAGGAAATTCTCTCTGTGTAATATAAACCCCTCATTATCACAGATGATTTGCTACAAGAAAACTGACCCTTCATGCCTAGAGTCTTGCTTCCTGTTCTCTTCCCCTAGCCTGAGTCATTAGAGAAAAATGGACCAACAGAATTTCCTTTAAATAACTAGGATATTAGCTTTAAAGGAATCTGTGTTGGTTTTGATTTTGTTTTTCACAATTTTTAGAGTAAGTTCAACTATTTGCCCTCATGGTTTTTTCACTTGGATAATTTGATCTTACAGTCCAAAGAGGCAAATGAAAATCTGTAAAGTTTTCACACAAATTGAATGAATGCTCATTCCATCTCTGATTTTATATAACTGAGTAGATTCCCAGGTGAATCATGAAAGACTCCTGAGTAGAAGTTCATTGAAACAATGGTTATCAGATATGCTAAAAACACCATGGTTATTGCTAAGGCTGGTGCATTAGGTATACTAGAGTCTTAGATACTTATCCTGCTGGGTGTAATAAATGAGACTGTGTCACCTGCATGATGAAGTTCCACAGACATGACCGCTGCTGGCACACAGCAAGTTTCCAGGAATGTTGCCAAATTTCAAATTACACATGCTAACTGAGAATGACCCTGGACTTAGATTAGTCATTGATTCAACATTTCTTTTCTTGACCAGGGAAGCTAAGGCCTGGTAGAATGGTTAACTCTCATTGCTTTACCTTTATCTATTTTTTAACCTATTAGTAAAATAGTCAGTTACAAGAAGGAATAAGAAAGATGAAGAGAAAAAATAACAAGAAGCATTCCCTATAAAATCTGTTTGCCTACATTTAGGTGTTAATAAATTTAGGTATAAATAAATTATTATTCTGTAGTTCACATATGTAATTTTAGTTTAAAAAAATATACAGTCTTTACATCATACCTTCTGAAAATGAAAGGGCCTTTTAAATGGCTTTTGATAAATAGTGCATTAACTCTGAATGTCTGTCAGAACTTTTCTCCTACCAAGTTTCAGTGGTCTTGATTTATCAATTAGACCCCAAACCACAGAAAATTAGTATGATCACTAAATGAATCTGAATTCACCACAGGCTGAGGCTGTGTTTTCTGCACATCATCCTTGTAAATTTTGGGGGATTTGATCCTGTTGTAGCCCAAACTCCTTCTTGTAACTAAAATGCATTTGCAAATAACACAATATTTCAATAAATAATTTCTTTAAAAAAAGAACCAAAGGATTGCATTACCAACTTGTTTTATGCTCTGAGAGAGCACATTTTCTCTTAAAGGAGTGGATAAGTGAGTTCCTCATTACCTTAATGTCAGACCAGCAAAATGAGTAAAGTTAGGTATTGCCACGTGAAATATGGAGACCTCAGTGAGTGAAATAAAATGCAAGAGGGCGGCCACAAGGCAGCAGCAGGGACATAACTGCATGGTATGCCCATGCAACCACAGGTGGTGCTTCTCCCTGACTTTGGCTTTTATTGAAATAAAATGACCATGTGACTAAATTCACAAAATGGAGTGGCTCTTGCTGCCAGTATAAAAGTTAAGAGCTTTAGCATACTAAGGTTCTTTGCCTGTGGTTCTCTGCTTCACAAATTCAGTAAGAACTGCATTTATGAAAAATAGGAAGGCATTTTGTTAAAAAGTGATGTTTGGGGGGCTGATAGCTCTCATCAGTTCTCTTACACAACAATTTTGACTGTATTCGGTTTTGAGGTACCAAGCAACTATTTGAATTTTAGGAAACATAATAGCATGTTAACTGACAACTGAATTTTTCCCTTTTCATTCAGTTGATCTGTCTTCTGTAAACACAACTTGGGTACAGTCTATATTTTTGCTCCCAGAACACCAATGCAGTATAAAAATTATTGAGAATTAGAAGTTGCTAGTGTGTAAAATGTGAGTGTCATCCCTATCTTTGTTAATGTATCTTTATTCTATTCCTAAGGAGTCCACAACACAATCCCTCATACTTAGATGGGAACATAAATGGGCTTTTTTTTCTTTCTTGAATGAAGATGATTACTTTGAATATTTTCTTTTTTAGTTGAAAAGCTAATCTCATGCTAATTACATAATACAATTCAAAACTAGCCCTTTGGGTATATAAACTCTAATGCTAAATAAACTGAATGAGACAATAAGGATTAAAATATACATGGATCACATAAACTAGATACTTCAGTTTTTATGCTACTGAATATGAATTTTGGCATTATATTCTGAAATATGCTTATTTCTTGGTAATCATTAGAAGCAAAAAGAAAATTTTTTCAAGCATTTCTAGAAATATTACTGAATGGGAGAACATTCTCAAAAAGGCATTATCCTAAGCTCAGTTAACTACAATAAAATTTTATTTTGTTTTAAGGGTTATAGATAATTAATTCAGTCATGGTACATTATTTAAAATGCACTAGCAAATCTATTTTTTCAAGAAGAACTTCACTACCAGAGTCACATTTGTCTACAGGAATATTATAATACCTTGTGAGACTTGAATTATGAGCACCTATTATTTTAATTTGCATCCAATTAATTCTGTTTGTGTTCTAATTTCAGTTAAAAACTCTTCAATTTATCAATGTTCTGTAGCTCATATCTTTAATAAATTAAATGTATCCATTGCCATGAAAGGGGCAGTCAAGCAGCATAAAATAAGAACCACATTACAAAAATTAATGGACTTTCATTTTGATAACTAAATCTTGTTTTAATTGCTTAGCTAGTTTTTTCCGCCCCTGGTACTGTGGAAGCCAGTCTTTGGACCACTTTTAAAGTTAATGAATTTGAAAGAAAATGTGTGATGTAGGGGTGAAAAATATACCTGTTACCCAAAAGTCCCACTATAAGGAAGATGTGGGAGAAAAAAGAAGGAAGCTCAAGCTGAAAATCAGAAAAGCAAAGCATAAGAGATGTTGTAAGCAGAACATTTCTCGTCAAGAAACTGAGCCAGGAGTAAAACATAACAATTACTTTTATATCCTTTTTCAAGAATGTCTTTCTGCCAGAATCAAGTAACAACAAAAGGCTCATTAGCCACATGCTGATGGCTAGTGTTTTGTTGCTTTTAATTTCGAATGCTCATGTTTCATTTTATGTCTGATCCAAGAACTTATTTTTGGCAGGCCAAGTCTAATCAGTCTAAATTAAAGGAAAGTAATCTGCTCCTGAACAATGTGACACAAACTCAAATTTGTTAAAAACTGGTTTATTTAGTATACTTCCACTTTAAAAAATATCAGCAAAGTTCCTTTGTGGTCAGGACACGTTTTAAAATAATGTGATAAAATTGCTCATCTAACATTTTTGACTTGCAAAGAAAACATAAGACGTTTAAAAGTAAAGCCTTACGCAAGCACTTATGCAGCCATAAATTATTTACGTGTGATATAGATATGTGTGTCATATATATCACCTGCCGTACCCATATTTTTAAAAAGCCATCTAACCATAATGATGCAACATGTATAATGAGATCCATTGATGTTATCAATTTTATTCCTGAATTATTTTTACATTTGAAAATAAACTATAAAATCACTGCTACCAATTTTGAAATATTTGTAATAGGATTTATAATATAAATAATACTGCAAATATTCATATGACTTATATGAGTATGAAAGAACATTTTGTTGGCAAAAAGCTCCATAAAGACAGTGTATTTGGAATAATGTACATAAATAGCATGTACTTACCAATTCTCTTGGACCATATGGCTCACAGAAGGTGACGGCATTGCCATGCATAATTGCACCACACTGTTCTCCGAGCTCACAGTTGTTACATTCAACCCTGTAAGAACAGAGAATGCACCCACAGTCTGAGAATTAAGTAGCACAAAGTGGTTTATTGCTCAGGTAGGAAAGAGGTAAGTTATCGTTATTTGGTCAAATCGACATTTTGAGGAAGGTTACAGTTTTTTGGTAGTGTGACATGTTCATGAAATGGGAAGCCAGAAAGACTTAAACTTAAGTCCCAGTTCTTTTAGTCACTCTCAGTGGTGGGCAAGTTACTTAATTTCCCAAAGTTTTGGTTTTCTCACCTATAAAATGAGGATAACAATACTGACCTAATCTTACACAGTCGTCCTGAGGATTAAACAAGAGAGTACATGGGACCCAGAGGGCAAAACCAGTTTTCATAATAGCAGATGGTATTATAACCAATAATTACATATAATATATATCACACCCGATACAACAGTGTTTGCAAGTATTAAAGATAAGCAAAGTAATATATACCGAAACAATGAACTAAAACTTTATCTCTGAAAATAAGAGATGGCTTACAAATTTTAACCTTTTTTGAGTTGCTGTGTGAATGTTTAAAATTACTGTCCTCAAATAAATCTAAATGTCTATAAACTATACCATGTTATTCCAAAATAATTAAATCATATTATATTTAACCTATATATTAATCCAAAATAGATACAAATTCTAAATCAAGCAAGTTTTGGATACTAAGTTAACATATTCACCCTGCAAATAACTTAATTAGCTGCTTTTCTATTACTGTAAAAAAGAAGTGGCTAGTAAAAGTGGTTAGTTATGACAGAATCTCAGAAATAAAATTATTCATGTTTTTAGAAGAAAATGAAGGTATGAGTATTCTGAATTTGACTTTGCACATTTATAGAAATACAATGCTCTGTGTCACGACATTTCAACGTACAGTCATTACATATCTAACATGTAGGAAGGATAATCGATGTTTCCTCTGTCTGAACCTCAAACCACTTGAGAGCTGTGTTTCATGCAGAAAGGACATTTTTAGGCTTCACATTCTAGGTGCTAAACATGGAAAGGGCAGCATGCCCTTTGTTCTTGAGATCACCATATTTTGTCCTTTCAACTGCTTGCTAATTTCAGAAAAAGAGGGAGTAGGAAGAAGACAAAAGTGTGAAAAGATACCAGGTATCCCATAAAGCCAATGGGCAGAAGCACAGTAAATACGTAAAAACGTGGCAAATAAATGGATTTCCTACATGTGAATTGCATAAATTAATTGGTATTCTTCTCTTCCATTGAGGTGCTTATAAGCAGATCAATAAGATCAAGAAACTTTGATTTTTTTAGAATAAACAGAAAAATTTCTGATATGAAATTTAAAATGTTAGTATCTCATAGCATCACAAGTCTTAGTAGGAGATTTGAACCCTTTCTTGTTACTGTGAAGCAAAATTCTAAAAAAAATCTTTGACATTAGAAGAAACATAAGAGTAGCTTCATAAAGGTGATAAACATATCTCTGGCTCCCTGTTTTATGTCTGACATGCTGTATTCCATAAATATCTGTTGAATGAATGAATGAAGAAATATAAGACAACTTCATAAACGAAACTATTACTCAGGCTTGAAGTCTTAGGATAGTACCTGGCACATGTCTAGCATGATGTGTTCTTGTAACTGTTAGCTATTATCATCATCATTACTCCTCCTCCTTCTCCTCCTCCTCCTCCTCCTCCTCCTCCTCCAGATTTCCACCATTTTCATCCAGAACTGGCATATTAAGTTTTTTCCCAGGAGAACCTATTGCATGAACTTCTTACTCCTGTTTCTCTATCTTTAAGCTGTACATTGATTTTTTCAAGGACTGTGATTGTGATAAAAGTACAGAGGAGTGGCACAAAAATTAAAGTGGCATACTCTGTGATAGATGAATATTATTTGGCCTCCAAGTTATTGTGAATTGGCTTGAGAGAAACACAAACTTTCACAGAGAAAAAATTTTTAAATGTTCAACTCTCACAATGGCTATCTGCCATTGTCCTCCAGTGAATCCTAAAGTAAAAGTTTCATTGTTGGTGAAAAGATGGAAGATGTTCCTCTAAGATAAAAAAACAAGACAAGGATGCCCACTCTTGACACTCTTATTCAACACAGTGCTGGGAATCCTACTCCCAGTAATCAGACAAGAAAAATAAATAAATAAAAGGCACCCAACTGGTAAGGAAGATGTAAAACTGTCACTATTTGCAGATAACATGATAATATGTATAGAAAACCCTAAAGACTCCATGAAAAAAGTATTAAAACCAATAAATTAATTCAGTAAAGTTGCAGGATATAAAATTAATATACAGAAAACCATTGCACTTCTATATGCTAATAACAAGCTAGTAGGAAGAGAATTAAGGAAACAATACCATTTACAATTGCATCATAAAAGAATAAAACATCTAGCTAGGCATAAATTTAACCAAGGAGGTGAAAGAATTGTACTCTGAAAACTATAAAACATTTATGAAAGAAACTGAAGATGACACCAGTAAGTGGAAAGATACACTGTGCTCATGAATTGGAAAAATAAATATTGTTAAAATGTACATATCACCCAAAGCAATCTATAGATTCAAAGCAATCCCTATCAAAATACCAATAGCATTTTTCACAAAACTAGAAAAAGTAATCCTAAAATTTATATGGAATCACAAAAGACCCCCAACTAGGCAAAGTAATATTGAGGAAGAGGAACAAAGATGAAGGTATCACAATCCTAAATTTCCAGATATATGACAAAGTTGTAATAATCAAAAACAGTATGATACTAGCACAGAAATAGATACACAGATCAATAGAATAGAAAGCCCAGACATAAATTCATATCTTTATGAATCTATGACAATAGAGGCAAGAATACGCAATGGGGAAAAACAGTCTCTTTAACAAATGGTGTTGGGAAAACTGGACATCTATATGTAAAAGAATAAAACTGGATCACTTTCTTACATCATATACAAAAATAAACTTAAAACTGATTAAAGATCTAAATATGAGACCTGAAATCATAAATGTCCTCAAAGAACACACAGGCAGTGAACACTTGGACATGGGTCTTAGCAATACTTTTTTGGATCTGTCTGCTCAGGCAAGGGCAAAAAAAGGAAAAATAAACTATTGGGACTATATCAAACTAAAAAGATTTCATACAAGAAAGGAAATCACCAACAAAATAAAAAGGCAACCTACTGAATGGAAGAAGATATCTGCAAATGATATATCTGATAAGGGGATACTATACAAAAATATATAAAGAATTCATATAACTCAACCTCCCAAACCTAAATAATCCAATTAAAAAATGGGCAGAGCATATAAATAGACATGTTTTCCAACGAAGATTCCTAGAGAGCCAACAGACATATGAAAATTACTCAACATCACTAATCATCAGATAAATACAAATGAAAACCACGAAGAGATATTACCCTCACACCTGTCAGAATGTGTAATCAAAAAGATAAGAAATAACAATTATTTGTAAGGATGTGGAGAAAACAGAACCATTGTGCACTGGTTGGTGGGAATATAAATTAAGTCCATCTCTATGGAAAACAGTATGGAGTTTCCTCAAAAAATTAAAAAAAGGAATAACACATGAACCAGTAAGTCTACTTCTACATGTCTGCCCAAAAGAAAAAAAATAATTCAAAAAGATAAACGCACCACTATATTTACTGCAGCATTATTTACAATAGCAAAGATACGGAAGCAACCTAAGTGTCCATCAATATATAAATGGATAAAGAACATCTCTCTCTCTCTCTCTCTCTTTCTCTCCCTCTCTCTCTCTCTCACACACACACAGACACACACACACACACACACAGACACACACACACAGAAGAATATTACTCAGCTATAAAAAACAATAAAATTTTGCCATTTGCAAAAACATGGATGGACCTAGAGGGTATTCTGGTAAGGGAAATAAGTCAGAGAAAGACAAATAGCATATAATTTCACTTATATGTGTAATCTAAAAAAATTATAGAAACAAACAAGCAAACAGAAAAAATTCATAAATACAAAGAGCTGGTAGTTACTATGAGGTAGGGGAGAGAATTAAAAGATACAAACTTCTAGTTAGAAAATAAATGTCATTGAGATATAAGATACAGCATAGGGAATATAGTCAATAATACTTTAATATGTTTATATGGTGACAGATAACTACAGTTATCATGGTGACATATTTCATAATACAAATAAATGTTGAATACTTATGTTACACATCTGAAACTAATATAATATTGTATGTCAACTATACTTCAATTTTATTTTTTAAGGTTTTTAAAATATTTATAGTTGAGAGACAGAGCCTGGTTGGAGAGAGATAGACCATGAGTAGGGGGAGACGCAGAGAAAGAGGGAGACACAGAATCTGAAGCAGGCTCCAGGCTCTGAGCTGTCAGCCCAAAGCCTGATGCGGGGCTCGAACTCACAAACTGCGAGATCATGACCTGAGCTGAAATCAGATGCTTAACCAGATGAACCACCCAGGTGCCCCCTCAATTTTAAAAATCTAAGATAGGGGCACCTGGGTGGTTCAGTCAGCTGAGTGGCCAACTCTTGATTTTGGGTCAGGTCATGATCTTAAGCTCTGCATTGGGATTCTCTCTCTCCCTCTATGCCCCTCCCTTGCTCCCTCTCACTTTCTTTAAAAAAAAAAAAAGACTTAAAAATACAATAAAAATACAAGATAAACAAGTTAATTAATGATAAAAGTGTCAAGGTTGATATGAAGTCTGAGGCTTGATGTTTGAATTCTCATAGCATAATTGCTATCTATCTATAAATACTGATCAAGTCTCCAAATCAAAATTATATAACAGAAAAATAATGGTTTCCCCATAGCTTTTATTAAATGGGATTCAGGTGCAGCCTAGATATCTGTATATTGTTTAAAGAGGACTCCAACATAGATGGTCTGCAGCCTGGCATTAGGAACCAGTGACTAGACAACAGATGTTTGATGTATTTGCAGAACCACTTTTGTTTCATAAAATGACAGGAATTACAAAACCAGTAAACACAAGAACAAAAACAAACAGATAACAGCCTTTCTCCTCATTTGGCTCAACAACCCTCCTAAGACCTTTGTCTTCTTCATGGTACCTCAGATCCAGAATCTTGAAATAAAATTTACAAAGGCACTGGTACCCTGTTGAACTTAAAGATTTAGAATTACCATGTAGAATTACTCACTGAGTTGCTGCTACTTGGAAGAACAATGACTCAATAAGGATTTGATGGAACAAATCCATCAACTTTCTGCCAAGGTCTTTTAAATATCCTTTGCTTGAATTTCTCACAGTCTGAGAAATTATTATAATTTATTATGAATACC
>NC_043701.1:64285715-64286763 GCF_006229205.1 Suricata suricatta | reverse complement strand
TGCTCTGAGTCTGAAAAAAAATGCACTGCTCATCACCAAGCAAATTGAACCTCATTCAAGTTCTTAAGAACTTGTAGAACTTGTAAGGGAAGAGTGGGATTGCAGAGTACTAATATTCTTCACAGAGACCACCCATGGGGGCTGTGTACCTAATTCTGCTCCACCAAGTTAACTTGTTAGACACAGAGGCATTCTGAGAAAGAGATTTAATTCCATCTCTTGGAATTTCGTTTTGAAAACCTACAGATGTAAATAACTCTATTTCTCTCTGACATGAATCACTTTTCTTTTCTGGGAAGCCATGAGCACCAGCTGCCCTTTGTACTGTCTAGTTTCCACCAGGATCATTATTTCACAAAAAAATGATGGTTTATCTTTTCATTTCTGATAATGGCATTCATATGCAAAGTATTGAAATGCTCAACTTTAGAGAAAAAGCATAAGGAAGGCCATGTTATAGAATCACTATAAGGAAAGTCACCTTGATGGTCAACACAGGTGATTAGGAACAGAATTGAACCCACTGCCAATAATCATGGTAAAGGAAGAGGAGATAGACTCAGATTGCTACACACTGAAAGGTCATGATGATGATTAGAGCTTTCTAGAAGCCAGACTAAAGGCAGTATGATTAATTGTTCCCCAGGGATCCATTCTTGGACCTCTTCTCTTCTCATGTTGTAATGTCTTTCCCTCTTTCCTGACTCCTAGTAACAGGCACTCTTGACTGCAGCCATATCTTAAATTGTTGTGTCAGTGACAGTCTCCTTCCTCTGAAGTTCAGGTACATATAACCATTGTCAGTTGGTCATCTCTAGTTAAGGGCACAGCCAGAGAACAGTCAGTTCCCGATCTCTGGGCAGAAGCTGAGAGCAGTTAGAAAAGAATAATGAGGGTTTGAATACAATTTCTATAATTTATAAGGTGTGTAGCCTTAGACAATCATTTAATATCTCAATTTTAACATCCTCTAAGCAGAGATTAAATGGAGGAACGAGATTGTTTATGAATTTATTGAGGCATTATTTGTTGAGCTCCTAGTACAGTA
>NC_043701.1:64284005-64285615 GCF_006229205.1 Suricata suricatta | reverse complement strand
TGCATCCTGAAAGTCCTGTGTGAGTCACTGCATGGCTGAAGGGCCATTTCAGCCTGTGTCTTCTGACCAGGTTTTTGACATGTTTTCCAGCCTCATAATTTTTCAATCAGGATTGAAAACATAATTATACCTTCAGAAGTTTACTCTCTACAGCATAAATGCACCTCACATATAATTCTTTATCCCAGACAAAAACAGTACCTAAGTAATAAAAAACAAAAATAGAGAATTACTACCAAAAAAGCAAGTTTCAAATTGCCAAGGAGCTTATTACAGTGAAAATCAGAACCTTGGTTCAAAGCATTTTTTTTCTTTTATATTTATGGTTTGATCCTAGATGTGTTGGTCAAAAAGTACCTGCCTTTATATTTATTGCTTATGTTTTGGTTAGTGAAAAAACAAATGTGATAATGTGTGTGTGTGTGTGTGTGTGTGTGTGTGTGTGTATAAAGTAGTGATAAATTATCTAAGGTTGTACATAGTGAAAGAAAATTGTATTTGATGACGTACTTCAGTCCAGCAAATTCATTCTTGGCATTTCCTATGAAGTCCATGACATTTTTCTTATTCTTGTACATTTTCATTAGCAAAACACAATCCTTTTATTAAATAATAAGGACTTTTAAGAAAAGGTTATCAAAGCTTTTGAAAATAAACTCTGGCAGTAAAAAGAATGGCAAATATTTTTTTCAAGGCACATTGTTTTAATAGAATTAGAGTCTTTTCCTCCTACTGACCGCATTTGAGGGGCAGGGGAAGAATGTTGGACAAGGAGTCAGAGAACCTGAATTCTAGTCCTGTTCTCTCATTTGTAAAATGAGGGGTGATGATACTCAGTGATATTTCAGATGCCCTCTAATTTGAATGTGCAATGATCTGTAAACTCTAGTAATAGATAAGCTTCATGTGGAGCCTAAGTGTGTGATAAATGGGCTCAGAGAGGGCTTAATAGATTCAGGCTTTGCATGGTCTTTGGGGATGGCAAGCATTTCCCTTAAAATGCCTTTTAATCATACTGTTCATGGTGGAATATATTTCGAGCTATGCGGTGCAGATCATGTGCTGTGGTATTTGTCAGACTCTCTTCCATATTGGGGAAAAAGAAAGAGAAAGGGGGCAGTTTTCTTAAATTAGAGAAATATTCAGTATATCTTTAACTGTTAGTCAGAGAGGGAATTCATTTCTAATCCTTAGCCTGGGAGGTCACATTCCTTTTTAAATTGGAAAACAAAAGTCTGTTTAAGTGGGATTACTTAAAACTTCCTTCTTCCCACCAGTCTCTGAAGAATATGCTACCTAACTTTACAAAGCCCATCATTTCCCTGAGAAAATTCAATTGGCAGGCTACAGTTTAAATGTTAGGAACAGTGTGGTTTTGATTTGTGTTTCCCTGATGATGAGTGATGTTGAGCATTGTTTTATGTGTCTGTAGGCCATCTGGATGTCCTCTACCACCTCACGCCAGTCAGAGTGGCTAAAATGAACAAAGCAAGAGACTATAGATGTTGGAGAGGGTGTGGAGAGACGGGCACCCTCTTACACTGTTGGTGACAATGTAAACTGGTGCAGCTGCTCTGGAAAACAGTGTGGAGGTTCCTCAAAAAACTATC
>NC_043701.1:64245955-64283905 GCF_006229205.1 Suricata suricatta | reverse complement strand
ACTGTTTTTGTCTGGGATAAAGAATTATATGTGAGGTGCATTTATGCTGTAGAGAGTAAACTTCTGAAGGTATAATTATGTTTTCAATCCTGATTGAAAAATTATGAGGCTGGAAAACATGTCAAAAACCTGGTCAGAAGACACAGGCTGAAATGGCCCTTCAGCCATGCAGTGACTCACACAGGACTTTCAGGATGCAGGAAAGAGGAGGAGGATTAATGAGAAAATTGGGCTCCTTCACACAACAGGAGATTTATGAATGACTCGTGGTGACATCATCCTCATAACAATACATAAATAATTGAAATATTATTTTCTCAAGAGTAGTCTAATTACATGGCTCATTTTTCTTTTTAGATCAGAGTGAAATCACTCAGCCTTTCGTCAGGCATTCTGCTGAAACAAGGTAATCACCTGGAAACTCACTGACAATCAGTTATCATCAAATTCTCATTTGAAGTACATGTCGTTTTTCCGCAAGACCGAGGACATCGGATTATCTCTCCATAATTTATTGCCTCTGAAAAAGTCAGTGTCTGGAGCTCAGCCTCAGAGAAGCAACCCAACATTCTATAAACCAGGATTGTGCATTTACCTGCATTTCTGAACGGATATAATGAATGGAGATATTAAAACAATGTTAATACTTGTAGTGACTATAAAAGTACTTTAAAATGGAAAAAGAAGAGAAAATTCTTGTAATTTCCTGACCCAAGGGTAACCTGAGTCTTACCCCAGGAACCACTCACACCGCCTGTCTGACAAAATCTGATGTGTGAGTTTGCGAGGCAAAGCCAGATCAGGGGCTGGCCAATCCACCGAAGTAAATGGGACTCTGAGAGCCATTCGCTAGCTGAGCAGTCAGCTGACTTCTGGAGACACCAGAGCTCCTTATACTTTCGATTCAAACCTCAACAATCAGAATATTCAACTTTTGACCATATTTTATAATAAAGATACAATGTTTTCTGGGGCTCCTGGGTGGCTCAGTCAGCTAAGCATCCCACTCTTGATTTCAGCTCAGGTATGATCTCATTATCATGGGATCGAGCCCCACACTGGGCTCTTTGCTGAGCATGGAGCCTGCTTGGGATTTTCTCTCTCTCCCTCTCTCTGCCCTTCCCCTGCGCGCGCTCTCTCTCTCTCTCTCTCTCTCTTTCAAAATAAGTATGAAAGAGAGAATGTTATATAATGAAGAGGGCATAACTACATTCTTGTGAAAAGATTAAGTTTTTAAAAAGCCTATTCTCTTTCCAAATGTAGAATATTTTTAGAAAAACAGCAAGAAAGTTCACTCTATAAGACTGAGAATAATATCACCTTCAACAATGTCATGCCTTTTTTCTAAGAAGCTAACACATACTTGAAATGTGAAAATGACAAACTCCATTTATGGCTTACCCTCATTACTTCTCACTGAGGAAGGCAAAAGAACTCTTTTTATTCCTCTAGGGATTTGGAATTTTGATCTCTCTTTTGTTAACAGGGACAATGACAAATATTATTTGGGTTAAAAATAACCCTTCTAATATCCTACTACTGCATGCAATATTCTGACCTCCTACTATGGTGAATTCCACTACATGCTGCTTGAAGAAATATTTTCTCCCTTGTTTCAAATGTACTTGACATTTAATTCCACCGAGTGAGCTCTTACTTCTGTCATCTAAAACAGGGATTAAAGAAGGAAATAATAAGCCTCAAGATTCACACCTTATTTTATTGGTAGGACACCTCCTGGTTAACCTTTCTATTGTAGATGAAGATTTCCCCAGAGCAATGACATCATGGTAAGAAAAGGAGAGGAAGGAGGGGGAAGAGAAAGGAAAGGAAGGTTAGAAGAGAGTTTTGTAGTAAGAGAAAAAAGTTATTAAGAAAAGAGAAGAAAGAGTAAGAGAGAGTGGGGAAGAGATGAAGAAGTCAAGAGGGAGGAAGCGATAGAAAAAGTAAAGGTACACAGAAGGACAGAATATTGGACCATTAAACCCTAAAAAATCAAATTAAAATTTCATAACTCACAAATACATGGATATATTACAGATTCTGGCAAAGGTATGTCATCGGAGAAAAGATTTATTTTGCCTGACTTTTCTCAGCTATTCACAATCTCTCTTGCTCACCAGCTCTTGAAAAGAAATGTGAGGTTTGTGCTCTGTGTTACACTGGGTAAGTTTATAATGTCATATGTCTTGTAAGTGATCATCATTACCAACCAACCCTCCTGCCCCCTGGAAATCCTTCAGCTGTGCTGCAGAGCCCTTGGTGTCTGTGGTCACTTCTCCCCTTCACCCAGCATAACCTTCCAGGCTTGCTGCCTGTGGGCCTGCTGGACGTTGAGCAAAGTGGATGTGCTGTTATCCAGTTTCCTTCCTAATGACACCATTCATCAGTCTAACTTTTTTTTTTCTGATTTCCTGGAAACCACTTACATTGTGATTCTCACACTTGGCTACTGAATGGAGTCCTCTTTGTTTTTGTTATTTATGGGGGGAGACGCTCCAAGATACCAATGAACTACGAGGTACTTGCTTGACTTTTTTCTCTCATGGGCTCTTTTAATCACTGAGCTCCAGCTAGAATAAGTCATCCTCTTCATACTAAAACCTTGGACTTTTTATATTCTTTGTTCAGTTACTTATTTTTCTCAAAGAAAATAAACTTTAATAAGCCAAATTACCCATGTTTTTGCTCTATTTCAGAATAAGTGCTATCATAAATTAGTATTTTTCTTTTTTTAATGTTTATTTATTTATTTTGAAAGCAAGAGAGAATGAGCATGGGGAGGGGCAGAGAGAGAGTGAGAATAAGTGCTATCATAAATTAGTATTTTTCTTTTTTTAATGTTTATTTATTTATTTTGAAAGCAAGAGAGAATGAGCATGGGGAGGGGCAGAGAGAGAGTGAGAAAGAGAGAATCCCAAGCAGGCTCCACATTGCCAGCAAAGAGCCCAACATGGGGCTTGAACTCACAAACTGTGAGATTATGACCTGAGCTGATATCAAGAGTCGCACGCCCAACAGAATGAGCCATCCAGGTGCCCCTTTAAATTAGTATTTTCAAGAGAATACCAGATGCAGCAAAGTTTGTGATCTCTGTTTCCCTGGTCCTTCAGTATGATCTTACTGACATAAGACTGGAAATATTCTGATCGCTTCTTGATTGAAGCAATCCTATATAATGCCACCCATGGCTTGAGCTTCCTTAGCTCTAAGTTGAGGGGCTTTCTGTGTGATAAACCAACTGACAGAGGTCTCCAGGTACCAAAGGATCCAAAACAACTTCATTTGTGTCTTTCTTCCTGATGTCTCATATCCCTGTTAGCATCATGACTTACTCATCTGAGATGTATCTTTTGAGGACTGACTCCTGTTCTTCCCTGATCTCTGCTGAAAAGGACATCTCTGCTATTGTTATTGTGCTGGAGGGGAAACATCTGTTGTCGCTGTGTTGCAATTTATCATTATGTTTTCTAACAGCCCCACGTTTCCCACTAGAACATCAGAGCCCAGTGGTATTACGGCTCCAAATGCCTTCTGTGATCTTCACAAAACAAGCATTAAAGGGATAATCTGTTAAGCAAAACAAGGATTCCTGCTTGACTTTGTAATTGCTTGGAGAATAAAGACACTTAAGGAAACTTAAATCGTTTTTCACAAATCATTCACTTTCTAGTTCCTTTAACTCTCTCTCTAAACTCTTCATAAGTGCAAGCTATGAATCAGTAATGTCTCATGTTTATTTTTTCTCATTGTTTTTCTTATTACTGTTGAATTTTTTAACAGGTAAATTTTCACACAGTGAAATATACAAACCTCAAGTTTTGACAAGTGTACACATCTAACCCATGGCCCGAAAGATACATATAACATATTTGTCACCCCCAGAAAACTCCTTCCACCCTTCCATCAATCCCAGAAACAATCTCTGATCTCATTTCTAGCACTTTAGATAATTTTGCCTATTCTAGATTTCATAGAAGTGGAACCATATAGTAAGAACTATTTTGGGTTTCTGGCTTCTTTCATTCAACATGATATTTTTGACATTTAACCATTTTGTTTCCATTATGAACAATCCATTCCTTTTTATTGCTGAATTTCCATTGTATGAATATATTGCTGTTTTTTTTAATGTTTTATTTATTTTTGAGAGAGAGAGAGAGAGACAGAGACAGAACGTGAGTAGGGGAGGTGCAGAGAGAGAGGGAGACACAGAGTCAGAGGCAGGCTCCAGGAACTGAGCTGTCTGCACGGAGCCTTACATGGGGCTCGAACCCACAAACCATGAGATCATGACCTGAGTTGAAGCCAGAGGCTTAACCGACTAAGCCATTGAAGCGCCTCTATATCATTGCTTATCCATTCTCCTGCTGATGGGTAGCTAGTATGCTCTCAGACTGGGGCTATTAGCTATGATTCTTTTTAATAAAAAAAAAAATCAAGACTGTGCTCCATTCATCCGAAAACTAGCAGTATTTACATCATACTAAAATAGTTTAATCTATAAAAAGGAACTATTAAAGCATACTTGTAGGTCCTTAATTCCTTCGAACTTTAATTATATGAGGGTTTTCTTCCCATCTCCCTGTTTTTAGAGGTTAGAGGGTTGTCTCTATGTGACTAAGATACTACTGGTCCCTTCCATCCTAGTAATACAATCGTATTGAACACACTTGATATGACAATGGAGAGTTGTCAGCAGTGCTGATAGACTGGTGTTGCTCTCACTTCTTGGGTTCAATGGCACATCTGAGTTGATGAAGCTACTGCCATGGTTCAGATATACTTGCGTGTGGTCCAACATCAGGGTGAAGTGGAAGTAGAGAAGCCTCATTCTCGATAAGCCTGAGCCACCACTATATTCCCATGAAGGGGTTTTGTTTTCTCTTCATTTGTAACTTTACTTCTCATTGTTCATTCAAACAAAGCACTGAGAGAGTAGAGGAAATACAGGGCTCCTTCCCTAGCAGAGCCCTAGAGATATTTGGGAGACAAAGAGCAAAAGGACTCTGCTCCGCATTCCAGGGAGGTGGAAGGACTCTAGCAGCATGATGGTAAACCAGAGCAGAACATCAAGGAGATAGATGCCCATGGCCCAGTTCCAGGAGCAGCAGAACAGTCTCCACGCCCTCCACACAGGGATCAAGACAGAGTCATGCCCTGAAGGAATGGCTAGGACAAGCGCAAAGGCCATCCGTGTGGACTAGCCACCAAAGACTAGACAAGACAGGAAGGCTCCCAAGGTATCTACAGGGAGAGATGACTCAGAGACCAGAGGGACAGCCTCAGACCACCCCTGTGTTTGCACTAGTAAGTCCTCTGAAACGTGGTCACAACCTCAGAAAAATAGCCAAAGGCAATGGAAATGATGTTTTAGCCACTGGAAGGAGGACAATAAAAAGAAATTAAGTTGGGTTATGAAAGAACAATGAAAGTTTTATTCCTCTGACACCCAAGTCTGTGGTCAGAAATCATAACTGCTACACTTGTATAAACATAAACAATTTCTGGAAGGACTGGCAAAAACTGTTAGCAGTTGCCACCTCTGTTGGAAGTGAATACCGGTGTAGTGTGGGAGGAAGGCTTATTTTTACTTTGATTGATTATTTTTTTATTAAGTTTTTAAAATTTATATCCAAGTTAGTTAGCATATAGTGCAACAATGATTTTAAGAGTAAATTCCTTAATGCCCCTTACCCATTTAGCCCACCCTCCCCACAACCCCTCTAGTAACCCTCTGTTCTCCATATTCGAGTCTCTTATGTTTTTATCCCCCTCCCTGTTTTTATATTATTTTTGCTTCCCTTCCCTTATGTTCATCTGTTTTGTATCTTAAAGTCTTCATATGAGTGAAGTCATATGATACTTGTCTTTCTCTGAATGACTAATTTCACTTAGCATGATACCCTCTAGTTTCATCCATGTAGTTGAAAATGGTTAAGATTTCATTCTTTTTGATTGCTGAGTAATACTCCATTATATATATATGCGCCACATCTTCTTTATCCATTCATCTGTCGATGGACATTTGAGCTCTACATACTTTGGGTATTGTCGGTAGCACTGCTATAAACACCGGGGTGCATGTGTCCCTTTGAAACAGCACACCTGTATCCCTTGGATAAATACCTAGTAGTACAATTGCTGAGTCATAGGGTAGTTCTATTTTTAATTTTTTTGAGGAACCTCTGTACTGTTTTCCAGAGAGGCTGCACCAGTGTGGTTTCCCACCAGCAGTGCAAAAGAGATCCTCTTTCTCCACATTCTCGCTAACATCTGTTGTTGCCTGACTTGTTGATTTTAGCCATTCTGATGACTGTGAGGTGGTATCTCATTGTGGTTTTCATTTGTATTTCTCTGATGATGAGTGATGTTGAGCATCATTTTATGTGTTTCTTAGCCATCTGGATGTTTAATTTTAAATATTTTTTAATATTATTGGATTTTTGCCAAGTACATTTGTTAATTTTGAAATGAAACTTAGTATTTAAACTAAGTAGACATACAGGATATTCAGTATTGAATTGATATAAGAAAAGTTTCTTGGTTCTATCCCAACTGCTGTCCAACACTTGGAAGAGTAACTGGGCTGTTATGTTCATTCATAAAAATAGTCATAGTGTTTTACAATCCTTGTTTTTTATATATAGTAATTTGTACATGAGATAATAAACATGGGTAACATGAATTACATGTAATAGAGTGAAAACAATTGGGATTTTATTAAATAAAGTTAATGGAAGCAAGAAAGTTGTGAGTGACTAATTTTGAAACTGACCTCTCTCTCCATCACTGCACAGACATGACTAGTTTCTTAACTTTTCCTTCAGTTTGTCCTTGAAAATTACAGATTGAATAATACGTACGATGATTTTCAAACCCCATGGAAGAAACATACTTCTACAAGAAGTACATTTTTCTCTTGTGACAGATTATTTGGCGATGTATGTAGTCATGGGGATTACCCAGAAGTAGCACAGAGGCACCCTGCTGTGTGTATGTTGCAGTGTGTAGCAGAGACACAGAGTCATGGGCTTTGCCAGCAAGGTTTTCTCCTTCCTACACTGTCACACAGTTGCCCAGGGATTTCTAATTCTGTGGGATGGAGAGAATCAAAGACGAGATCATAAAGAAAAAAAACCTCACATTATCAATTTTGTCGTGAAGAAACAGATTTCAGAGGAGTGAAAACTGCCTTTATAAAGTTTCAAAATCAAGTAGGGCTTCATACTGTACTGGACATATTTCACTGGGATGTCCAATTTTGTTTGGTGCTGGTTTCTGACTTTAGGAGTTTATGTCTATTTCTAAGAATTTTGAGACAACTAATAGTCTCTTTTTCCCCCTTCTTTATGATTCTACTATAATATATTTTCATCAATATATGTTCCACATATTATATAATAGACATAATTACTCTGATGTGTGGTTTTTTCCCATCCATATGCAATGATGGAAAATTTGAGGATGTGGCTGAAGTCCTTCAACTCGTTGAAGATTTAAAAAATAATAATAATTTAGGGGGCACCTGGGTGGCTCAGCCAGTTAAGCACCCGGCTTCAACTTAGGTTATGATCTCACATTTGTGGGTTCAAGCCCCGTGTCAGGCTCTGTGCTGACAGTTAGCTCAGAGCCTGGAGCCTGTCTTCAGATTCTGTGTCTCCTTCCTTCTCTGAATCTCCCCTGCTCACGCTGTCTCTCTCTCAAAAAATAAAAAAATAAACATCAAAAAACAAAATAAAATAAGTAATAATTTGGGGTCATATCTGGGCTTAGAGGAGACAAGGACAACAATGCAAATATATCACAGAAGGAAGAAAGGGAAAGAGAAAGGAAGAGAGGGAGAGATAAGAAGGAAAGTAGGGGAAGAGTGCAGGGGAGGTGGTAGAGAGAGAAAGGAGGAAAAGAGAAAAAAGTGGGGAAGGAAAGAAAGAAGAAGAGAAGAAGGGAAGGAATAACTTGCACTGAGCACCTACAATATCAGGCATGGCGCCAGGCCTTTTCAGGCTCATCAGACTTTAAAACAATGCTGTAGGAACAGTATTCATCTCACTTTTTACTGACAAAGAAACAGGTGCAGAGTCGTAAAGAAAGCTTCTCACTTTTCTCAAGGCACCCAGCTGGCCAGTGACGAGCTCAAGAGTCAAACTGGACTCACTTGACCTCAGAACCTCTCCAGCCATTTTCTGCTTAACAAAGTCCTCTCTCAAATGATGAGCGGTTCATAGGTGGGGCTTTTTTAACCTTCAAGAGGCTACATGAAGGAGATTATGGGCAATAAGGGATAAAGTAAAATTGCTCTAAAGTATATTTGATAGAAAACAGAAGTATGTGGCATTTTAAAGTTAACAAGCTTTTTTTTTTTAAGTGAGAAAAACCATTGGTTAAGTGAAAGGGACACAAAATCCATAACTTCGGTCAAGAAACCATCTATCAGATCAGTCATGAAAATGGGTGAAGCAAAATCAATCATGTTTTATTGATTTCAAAAACAACAGAATTTGGACCCCATAAAAGTCACATTTTGTATCTGTCAAGAAAACTCACTGAAGACAATGAATTAGCTTGATAGAATGAACTTGCCTTGGAAGAAACAAATCATCTGATAACATCTATATTAGTGGAATATAAAAGACTCCAATGTCAGGAGGAGTAGAGAGTTTTTCCTGGACACAAGCAGTGCTCTTTGAGAGTTTCTTTGGCCTTTTCTTAATAAAGATTTTCAATTTGCTTTAAGAAACTTGTATTTAGGATATGTTCACAGGGAAGTGAAATTTCATTGATATATTATTTCTTAAGTGGAATATAAATAATGAGACTTTATGACTCTGGCTAGTCTGATTTTTACTGTATACTACCTAGGTCTATATTTTTTTTCTAGAAAAGGCACAAAAAGTTCCTCCATCTAATGTTTAAGCACCAGCACTTTCTGTCTATATAACATCTTCAATGCTCAGTTCAAGGGCCACTTTCTCCAAGAAAAGCCCACCAGAGCCATCTTTCTTGTTCTGGAACTACAATATGTATATTATTTGTACTCCCTCTATTCCACCCATGAATTTATATCCTGATGCCTTACCAACTGAGCTATCCAGTCCCATGGTGAATTTATATCCTGGAGTATGAGGTTTTTAAAAATATGCTCTTAGTATATTCTCTACTAAACTCTAAGCTATTTGAGAGAAGGAATTATATCCTTTTTTAATTTACTGTATAAAATGATTATTGCCTAATATTCATTGAACAGTGAAAATTTAAAAAACAAGTGAGTATCATATACTGACATTTGAGGATGGAATTCCAGTCTGTTTTTAATTTTCAAATTTGAGTATAAAAGGCACACAACGTTACTGTAATTTCAGGTGTACGACACAGTGGTGCAACTTCTCTATATGTTCTACTCCACTCACCATAAGCATAACCACCATCTGTCACCATACCAGCTGTTATAGGATGATTGACTATTTTCCCTATGCTGTGCCTTTCATTCGCATTCCATAACTGGAAGCCTGCACACCCTCTACTCCCCTTCACCCATTTTGCCCATTCTCCTCCTCCCTTTGGCAACTATCAGTTGCCAAAATGACACAGATTGATGGTAGCTCTGGGTCAATAGACCTATTTCCCCAGTCAGCAAAAATATAATAAATTGCCAACAAATTCAAGCATCCACTTATGCATTCAACAGGTTAAAAATCATTTTTTTGTTAGCATTTATTCACCTTTGAGAGACAGAGCACAAGTGGGGGTGAGGGGCAGAGAGGGAGGGAGACAGAATCTGAAGCAGGCTCCAAGCTCTGAGCTGTCAGCATGGAATCCAACACGAGGCTCAAACCCACAAACCATGAGATCATGACCTGAGCCAAAGTCGGACGCTTGACTGACTCAACCACACAGGCACCTCTCTATTCAACAATTTTTTAATGAATGGAATTGATTCATTATTTCTTTGCCCTCAAAAATTCCATGGAATTGAACCTAAGCTGCCTTCAGAGGGGAGACTAGAGTGTAAACAATGAGGTACACCAATGACTTAGAAGTTATTACAAGTGTGACTCAAATCACTTGTCATTTCAGATAAACCATTTCCCTTCCTTTCTTCAACATAAATGCAATTACTAGACACATTAAAGCATAATGTTTTATATGTAAAGAACCTGTACAACTGATAAAAAAAAATTTAAACAGAAACATGGCTTTAAGATGGCACCTAGATTCAGTTCTTAGAGAAGTCAAGAAATAGACATGCAATCTACATTAAGGCCAAGTTCCTAGTTGAACAACTCATAACTTTTACTGACCTCTTAGTGCTCAAAGATCAATTTAATGTTATGTAACTGCTCCAAGGTAGCAATCAGCATCATGTTTATTTTGCATTACACAAATAAACCAAAGTGAGGCATATTCCTATAACTTACCATATATTTGGATTCAACTCTAGTTGGTGATAGGAGTCAAAGTCATCTCGTAGGATAATGCTGTCACTATGTACTTCAGCTAAAAGAAAAATAAAGTATTTAGAAAAAAATTACACAAAATAATAGATATATCTACACACATTCCCTTTATGAGGAATAACAATATTTTATTATATTTATGTATTTTGGAATAACAATATTTTAAATTAAAACTGAATTTTAAATGAGCAGTTGCTTATATATTTTGCCCCTAAACTAGTAAGGGACAAGTGTAAAGACTCTGCTGTTTAGATATCTACAAGTCTAGAAACCACAGTCCCTAAAGAGAAATCCTACCAAATTGTCACCAGGCAGAACAGGCCGGAAGGTCAAGGTCAGAACAAACCTACGAAGAGAGGTCACACAACACTTGTCTCTCATAGCTCAATATGCCCAGAAAGATTCAGTGTTAACTCGCTTTAATAGAAGCAGATGGAACATTCTGGCTATTCATTGTTAGCTAATGTTACTGTTATTTACTAACTAACTAATTTCTTCATCTCTTTCCTACTATCCCTCTTCCCCTGCTTTGTTTTCTTTCATTCCCCCTAATCATTCATTTTTTTTACTTGTTGCAAATTGCTAACATTTTCCCCCCTCAGAGCTGCATAGGAGAAATTATCTATATGAGTAAGTAAAAGCCCTAAAGAAAGTCATGGTAAAAGTCAGGAGGCATACAAAGGAGCACCCATAGTTTAAAATAAGTCATCATTACACTTGTATTAAATGTCTATTTTTAAGTTTTCAAACAACTTTGGGTGTACCAAGAGCAGAGAGTGTTTTAATAAGCTATAGAATTTGTGATATTTCCACTGAATAGAAGGCGGACAAGTAAAAAAATTTCATGGCTCGTTTTTAAGGTTTGGAAGAAATGAAAATTCTTCCTACTCAAGTTGTAAAAAAATGAATTTAGTGGTCAAAATCCCTCTCCTCTCATTCCCCTGGTTTGCTTGGGAAGTTTCTTTTGGCTCATATAAATTCTCCGGGCCTGTATGATTCTGTTTGAACTGGTTGATACATGCTTTTTGGAAAAATTTAAATCACAGGACCTGATTAACCAAAAAAAACAAAAAAAACAAAAACAAAACCAAAAAGGTTTATTTTTTTCAAGGGTGATAATTTATTTTATTGTTTTGGTTCCTTTGAAAATAATTCACCAAGCCAGTGGGTAATGAAAATCACTTCCAAGTATCAGGAAGCGTGCTTCCAAATTCTCTTTGGTGACACTGCCAACCACAGCCCTCTTCGCCCTCTTTATCTTCAGGTATGCCAGCAGGTAAGCACATAACGAAGTCTGGGAGACCAGTGGATCAGCATGGAATAAGAGCAAGGGCTGCTCAAACTCAGAAGCCTTAGGCGGGACAACAGGGAGAATATGGATTTGCGCTGGGAGAATGCTGTGCTGTATTCTGCACGTGGGAGTGACTTAATGATTCCTCTGAGCGATTAGATGCAGTGCCTGACATGCCTACAGGGTACAGCTCTCCCAAGTACCTAACCGGGCGGAGCCGCGCCTGGGCCACCTTGGGTCACCAGCCTGCCTCGGGTGCCCAGAAGGCATAGTTCTAAGCGCTTGCTCGTGTTAGCCTGCCAAAGAAGAGGAGCCCCAAGCTGCAGCATTACATAAAAGTAGAGCTTCTCAAGGAAGATTTTCCAAAGAGAAAAATAAATTAATTGGGTTTGTAGGTTGAAAGGAAAAGCCCAAGAGACAAATAACTGCCCCATCTGCAAGTCCCACCGCGAGAGACATCTGAAAGGCTGGAGCCAGCCAGGATGATTTATTTTCGTTCTTATGAAATAGTGTAGTGTGAGAAATTGCTTTTAAAATAAATCCTCACTAGCACAAATGAGAAACTGAACTCTTAAGGACCATTTGTTTTCTAGAGAAAGTTCTACAGAGGCACAGGGAAGCCTCCATAGTTTTCTGTTCATGTGTTTACTTCTTTCCAAACACTATTATATCACTGACTATACACTCTACAAACAGGAATCCATTCAGTCCTCATAACAACCCTAGGAGGTAGGTACTATTATTTCCTCCATTTTACAGATGAGGAAACTGAGGCACAGAGAGGCTAAGTAACTTACTCAATGTACATGTCTAGCAAGTAGAGAAGGTGAGATAAACCCAAGTAGTGGTTCCAGAAACTGTACTCTTTAGCCACTATAAACATTCCCTGCACAGCACTATGGGAAGATCATCAGAAAAATGAGAGGTAGTAGCTTTACGTGATACCATTAAATAAAGCTTATGGTTATTTGAACAACCTCATTTCAATTTTTGAAGAAATGACCAACTCTTTCTCTCTTTACAACCCAGTACTAGTTTGAACAGCTATCTCAAATCTGAAATGACCTCCCAGTCATTTTCTTGGGAAAATTTGGCATTAGAATTCTTGGTCAAAAGATCACACTCAACAGAATCCCAAGGATGAATGTACTAACAGGTTCAAAAGTCCTTCCACTGGCCCCAAGTGGGCACCATGATCGCCTCCTTGGTGAGGTCCTGTGTTTAAACATAATTTGAACCTGAGACTGATTACAGTGAATGATCAGTGAATCAGAGAGGGCAGGAAGTTTTCTCTCCTCTATATCCTCTGCCCACATAGTCAGAGGAGTGCAACACATTGAGTGCTAAGGTTAATGACATCGGGATCTTCAGCACTTACCTAGATGTGGGTGCATCGTGGCTTCTGTTGGAGCTGGACCAAGAGAAAAAAAGAGAAAGATGATTGATTAGCAACAAAATAAAAATCCAGTAATAATCAAATACAATTACAAAACTTAGGTCACATTAAAGAAATTACATGGTTAGAACCTTTATGGAGGAGTAAGGGAAAAAATGCCAATAAACATCTTAAAGTAAAACATCCAACTCTCTATTTAGTTATTCTATTTAAAAGTAATGCATTATTCCTAAACTGAAGAGTAAAACCCCCTACACTAAGGATAGCTGAGTGTATCCCTCAAGCATATCAGGCTCAGATATCCCTTGAAACACAGAATATAAATGTGACATGATAGTGGATACGCCAAAACTCTTTCTGAGCAGCCAGTACCTCTCAGGGGCTGCTCTGGGTGTTGGGGAAGTAGAAAAAAGCACCACCCTTGCTCTCAAGAGCTTACCATCTTCTGACTAGAATATAGTGTAGTAGGTGCTATGGCAGAGTGTTCAGAGGAGGTTGGAGTAGATGGAAGACAAGGAAAGGATACTAATTCCAAGCTGAATAGTAAAAGGGTTGTCAGGAGAGGTTTTCCAGAGAAGATGACTTCTCTGCTAGGTATTGAAAGATGAGCAGAAGGCAACAGGTCGGGGGGGGGGGGGGTACAGGGGCAGGGAGCTGCTTCTTTCTGGAATAAAAGAGAAATGGCATAAAGAAGCAAAAGAGAATGGCTTTTGGGGAGAACCACAACAGTTTTTAGCAGTCCTGGATATAAGTTTAAGAGGAAAGAGTAAAAACAGTGATGCTGCAAAGAGAGGGAGGACAAGATCATGGCAGTGAATGCTGGGGAATTTACGCTTTACCATGAGAGCTTGACAATCTTCTGAGCATTTATGAGCAAAGGAATGGATGTTCAAAATACGCATTTCAAGAGAGGGCACTCCGCAAACAAGGGACATGATATTGGAATGTTAATATTCCATGCCAAATAAAGTAGGTCATTAAAATTCACCTATTTATATTGTTTTTTAAGTGTGGCTACTAGAATATTGAAAATTAGACACGTAGCTTGCATTATAATTCAACTGGACAGTGCTGAACAAGAACTAGGAGAGAGATCGGTGCTGGATATCTATTAAGAATCATCATCACACAGGAGGTGGGAGACTCATGGAAAAGGACCATGTCACTCAGAGAGAATGTAGTGAAATGAAATGGTAAACACCCATTTAAGGGACTGGTAGAAGAGGAGCTAGCAAAGGAGACTGAGAGAGAGTTCACTTCATTCTGGAAATGAAGAAAAGAGAGTTTTAATAGAGGGTTGAATGAAAGACCAAAATAATCCTAATAAAGATGATATCTATTGAGATATATATCCTGTTATCATGACACTGTTAAGCAGAGTCCCAATTTGGCTTCATTGGTGAACCCCATGAGAATATACATAAAGGCCAGACAGAACTTTAAGCTATGAGAACAACTCACTTACTATCCTAACATGAAGCTGTTAACAAATTTAGATATTCCTAGATTCACAAAAGTGATTCATTGTACATCCACTTCTGAGAAAAATACCAAAAGCTTATTTAGATTATACAAACATGTGATTACTTATTAAATTGTTTATCTTCCCATACATTTGGGGGCAATTCAGCTTAGTATGAAGTTTCTACCACTAACTTGTAAACTCTTATAAATGTGCAATGGTTAGAGGCCAAACTCTCAATGATATTTCCTGGAATTAAAGTACAATGATCATGGGATACCACATTCTGCAGTTGAATTTTATGGATCACTCCAAAAAGATCTATGAGCATTGGCAATGGACAGATAAATCCAATTTATAATTCCAGAAATTTACTAATTAGTTACTAATCCTAGGCAAGATGACAACACTATCTTGTATTAACAGAGGGTAAATGTGTAAATGAATTTGTGTTTCAGTGAACTTGATGTCATTAAAAATAATTAGACATCTCTGTAATCTTTACCCACAAACCTAATGTCATTTAGATCTACAAAAATCATAGAAGCTACGTCCTCTTTAAAGCTTGATCAAGTTCAAGTAATTGGACTAAATTGGAAATTGAACTTAAGTTGTTTCTTGATAACATCAAGAATATGCCAAATGTCATCAAAATGAATCAACATAATCAAAACCACAGATAAAGTTTAAAATGCTAAACAGGCTACTTAAAATGAAGTTCCTACTTTGCTTAAAAGAACAAAGTAAAAACAAGCCAACAGAATGTAAGAATCATGATAGAATCTCACTTAGAGCCTCCATGTTTTTTAAAAAGTCTGTTTCCAGCAAAGTAGTAAGAATGATAGTATGGCTCCAATTTATGATTGCACTAAAAAACATAAGATAGCTAGAAATAAACCTAGCCAAAGAGATAACATATCTGCACATTGAAAGCTATAGAACCCTTATGAAAGAAATGGAAAAATATTCCATGCTCATGAATTGGAAGAACAATATTGTTAAAATGTCTGTACTACTCAAGGCAATCTACACATTCAATGCAATGTCTATCAAAATAACACCAACATTTTCTACAGAGCTAGAATAAACAATTATAAATTTGGTATAGTCCTAAAAAAGAGCCAGAATAGCCAACATAATGTAGGGAAAAAAGCGCCAAAAATTAACAAGAACAAAAGAAACAAAGCTGGAGGCATCACAATTCCCGACTTCAAGCTGTATTACAAAGCTGTCATCATCAAGACCGTATGTGGCTGGCAGAAAAACAGACACATAGATCAGTGGAACAGAACAGAGAACTCAGAAATGGACCCACAGATGTATGGCCAACTAATTTTTGACAAAGCAGGAAAAAATATCTAATGGAAAAAAAGATAGTCTCTTCAACAAATGATGTTGGGAGAACTGCACAGCGACATGCAGAATGATGAAACTGGACCACTCTCTTACAGCATACACAAAAAATAAACTCAAAATGGATGGAAGACCTAAATGTGAGACAGGAAACCACCAAAATACTAGAGAAGAAAATAGGCAGCAACCTCTCTGACCTTAGCCAGAGCAACTTCTTACTCAACATGCCTCTGGAGGCAAGGGGATAAAAAGCAAAAATGAACTACTGGGACCTCATCAAGATAAAAAGTTTCTGCACAGCAAAGGAAATAGTCAACAAAACTAAAAGGCAACTGATGGGATGGGAAAAGATATTTGCAAATGACATATTGGATAAAGAGTTAATATCCAAAATCTATAAAATCTTATCAATACCCAAAAACCCAGTTAAGCAATGAGCAGAAGACATGAATAGACACTTTTCCAAAGAAGACATCCAGATGGCTAACAGACCCATGAAAAAATGTTCGACTCACTCTTCATTAGAGAACTACAAATCAAAACCACAATGAGATACCACCTCACACCTGTCAGAATGACTAAAATTAACAACTCAGGAAACGAGATGTTGGCAAGGATGCAAAAAAAGGGGACCCCTTTTGCATTGTTGGTGGGAATGCAAACTGGTGTAGCCACTCTGGAAAACAGTATGGAGGTTCTTCAAAAAGTTAAAAATAGGACTACCCTACAACCCAGCAATTGCATTGCTAAATATTTATCCAAAGGGTACAGAAAATGCTGATTTTAAGGGACATATGCACCCCAATGTTTATAGCAGTACTACTGACAATAGGCAAATTATGGAAAGAGCCCAAATGTCCATTGTCTGATAAATGGATAAAGAAGACGTGGTATATATACAATGGAACACAATTTGGCAACCACTAATAATGAAATCTTGCCATTTGCAACAACATAGATGGAACTAGAATAAATTATGCTTAGTGAAATAAGTCAGAGAAAGACAAATATCATATGATTTCACTCAATGAAGAATTTAATAAACAAAACAGATGAACATAGGGGAAGGGAATGAAAATAAAATAAGATCAAAACAGAGAGGGAAGTAAGCCATAAGGGACTCTTGAGTACAGAGAACAGAGGGTTGCTGGAGGGGTTGTGGATGGGTAGGGGTAGGCTAAATAGGTGATGGGTGTTAAGGACACTTGTTGGGATGAACCGTGGGTGTTATATCTAAGTGATGAATCACCAAATTCTACTCCTGAAACCAATATTACACTATATGTTAACTTGAATTTCAATTAACGAAAAAATGAAGGATGGATACTGTGGCATGTTTTTACTTGAGAAAAGCCAAGCACCTTCAAAATTTTTAAATTATCAACACAAGTTGTAGCAATAGTACCAAGAAAATGTTAATAAATGAGGACATGTAATGTCATTAGTCCAATATCCCAAGAGCAGGTAAACAAGAAAACAAAACAGAAAACTATTAAAAACTTTAAAAAGTAGAAAAAACGTGTACTGACACTTAGTTGAGTAAATGGAAAAAAGCACTTAGCCCATATATGTTTACACATCTGTGTGTGGGTACTGTTTCTAGAGTTACAAGAGTTGCAGGTCCCTTCCTACGGAGTATCTTTATTTTGGGGGGAGGAGGTAAAGATTTTTAATAGCTCATTATTTTCCACTCACAGTGAGTTAACCTGACCTTCACTGTGATATGAACAACTACTTGTCAATCCCTTTCCAAATATTTAAATACAACTGATGTTAAAAAATCCATCCCCTATGACTCAACAATAGCACAGCTAGGGATTTACCCAAGGGATACAGAAGTGCTGATGCACAGGGGCACATGTACCCCAATGTTTACAGCAGCACTTTCAACAATAGTCAAATCATAGGAAGAGCCTAAATGTCCATCAACTGACAAACGGATCAAGAAGATGTGGTTTATATACACAATGGAATACTACATGGCAATGAGAAAGAATGAAATCTGGCCATTTGTAGCAATGTGGATGGAACTCGAGGGTATTATGCTAAATGAAATAAGTCAGGCAGAGAAAAACAGATACCATATGTTTTCACTCATATGCGGAACAGAAGAAACTTAACAGAGGACCATAGGGGAAGGGAAGGGGAAAAAATAGTTAAAAAGAGGGAGGGAGACAAACCATAAGAGATTCTTAAAAACAGAACAAACTGAGGGTTGATGGCGGGTGGGGGAGAGGGGAAAATGGGTGATGGGCATAGGGCACTTGTGATGAGCACTGGGTGTTATATGGAAACCAACTTGACAATAAACAATTAAACAAATAAAACAATTTTTTAAAAATCCATCTATTGCTTGGCATTGACCATTACTTTGTGAACATTACCTTTCATTTGCTAAATACATTTTCTCTATTATCTCCAATTATTTAGAGCATCTAACACTGTAATAATTTGTCTTAGGACAATGGTGAGAGAGAAGTAGCTGAGCTCTGCGGATGGAAATGGAAGATCATAAAGTTTTGATAAACTCAAACAGGCAGCAAACACCTTTAATTGCAACATCTATGATTTCATTTGGATCTTGGATCTCACAATCATGCTCTTCTTAATCTCATTCCCATAGCTTAAATCTTTGGGTGTTTTTTAGTGAATATCCTAAACATGGATCATTATATCCTAAATCGAAGCAAAAATTCTTCTATTTAATGAACTGAATACATGAATTCAATTTATTCAAGACACAACTTTGATGCTGAAAGTAAAGCTTCATTTCTTAAAAAAGTATTTCTGCATTTATGCTTTTTCAAAAATGGAACCCACCAGTATCCCCTGAGGTCACAGCAGCCTAAAAGAGGCACATTAGAAAGAAATGAGGTCACGGTGAACACCCCCAAAGGTTGTTTCTTGGACAAAAGTGCTTATCTTTCAAGTCTCTTATATTGGAAGGAAACTTTTAAGTAATTATGTTACTCTAAAATATATTTCTGTCAATTTTTTCAACAAATAATTCAGTACAAAGATTTCAATATGCTGAGCAGAATAAGGAAGGGTTGTCTAATAACAAATCCAGGGAGTGGTTAATGAGCTTTGTGTTAATATTATCAATTACTTAAAAAAAGTGTTTGAGTAGCAGTACATATATATATATATATATATATAAGATGACAGGCACTTCTTACAAATAAAGGTATTATGTTATGGGAACCATATCTTTGGATCATTTTAGAATTCAAAGGCCCTAGGTAGTTTTGCCTCAGGTATCTCTTCACCTCATTTGAAATTCAAATGTATGAAATTTCCAAAGCTAAATATGACAAATTAGACACGGTCTGTGAAGTTACCATTTAATGAGCTATGAACCTAGACTTTCATCTCCCCAGGAATAATTTCTTTATTACTTTTGTATTTTATTGCAATAAAGAACCATTTGACCTTCAAGTATGATAATTAAGCTTCCAAAAATGTTATAAATTCAGAGTGAAAATACTTCTCTTTGTGTTCAGGATATACTTATGATCAGTATAAAAGATTCCTTAATATTTAAAGACAGCTAAATTATGCACAGAACCGGCAATATTAGGAGGTGTTTTTCTCTTCCCTTCCCCCCTCCATTTCCCATCTCAATTAGATTTGTGACTCATAACAACTTATCATTTGTCATATTCTAAAATAAACGGAATAGGAGAGAAACTAAAATATATCTTTATAATCCGCAAATGGGGAAACAGAGAACTCTTTCAAGGGAGATCTATTCTACTATGAGCTGTCAACAATGAGATATGAAGTGTAACACTTGTGACTCCTTATCTTGCTTTTCTCATGCCCTGACCTTTTCTGGGGGGAGATAACCATATATTTTCCAAAACTTTGCCTATGATTTGAATCAAAGTTTTAAATGAAAAATCAGAATACGAAACAATATGCCATCTGAATTGTTGGTGAACAGTTCTTTTTTTAATTACTGAGTAATAATTTTTAAAAACATCTTGGACCTTTGCGAACTTGAGGAGATAAAGTTCACAGATGGGGCAAAGGAGAGGAAGTCTAGCTAAAAATTGACCTGTAGCCTGAGCACATATGACTTTTAAATAACAATCAGAGCTAGGAAGGAAAATCATTAGGATTAGCATCATCATTATATAATAATAACGATGACTACAACAATACTACCACCACCACCACCACCACTACTACTACTACTACCACTACTACTACTATGAAGCAGCAGCAGCAGTAGCAGTGGCAGTCGCCTTGTTGCTAATGTGAGCTGAACTTTGGTAGAGGTCTGCCAATACCTGCTCTCCTCTCCTTTATTTTAACTGTGACCCCAGTTAGAGGTGCGTTTCACACTGTCCCCTCCAGCTTCCCATGACAAAAGTATTAAGCTCTGCCCATAAAGAGTGAGGAGAAGTGACCTGGGTCGCTTTCAGGGCTGGGTCATGCCCTCTAAATTTAGGAGCAGGCAAGCTCCCCTGGCCCTTTACCCTTCCCACTGCCAGGGGGAGCAGCAGCATGGCCCCCCGATCTGGAAGCTAAGTGCTGGACACCACACAGCCACTCTGTCAGCCCTGGACCACCTACCTCCAGCCTGATATATGATGGATAAATAGACTTCTAACTGTTAAAGCTGGAATTCCCTCTGTATAACAATCCTAAAGGTCAGAGTGGAAATGAGGGCTGCTCAGACTGTGAGTGCATCTGGGTAGAGACTCTATCCTGAGTATCTCTGCACCCGATGCCTAGTACAACCTTGGGCATATAACTGCTCCAAAAATGTTAGTTTATTGGGTAGTGATTATACCACCAATACATTAATTATTGGGCACTGATAACACCAGGAAGACACTGCTGTTAGGAAATTCTAGTGCTCTCTGTTCCCTCCTGTCTTGGTCATTGTACCTTGGTCATCTTTATGGCACCTTACGTCTCACTTTCCTAAGCCTAAGGATACACTGTACAATTTGCCTTGTTCTAAAACAGACACAAGGCAGCTTGCCAGAAAGGGCAGACAATCAAGCAAGGCAATAAAGGAGAGAACTCAAAGATGATGATTAATGAAGGATTGGGAAAAAAACTATATCCAGGTGAGATAAGTAAGATGTATGCTCTGACATCTTGAGTTTGGTCCTGCTGTAAAAATTTCTGCTACAGAAACTGAAGAGTTCATAACATGAACAGAAAACATATTGCTCAGGAGAAGAGGAGGTATTTCAGGTACAGAGACTCAAGAGAGGTTTCTCCTGTTGTTTGTTAGAAAGAGGACACTGAGCAATGCAATGAACATCATTTGAAATAACATCCCTCCAATCGTGAGTTTCACAGGGCTGCTCTTAATAAAGCCCATCAATGCAGAAAGAGGGGCTAATGCCTAAATATGAATATAAAAATGATTCTGGCGTGCAGGCTGACTGGCCATTAAAGGAATGATAGTTATTAGATGGTTTTGGAAAGGTATATACCTGCTCTCTGTGGTTCATTCTTTCCCTCAACTAATCGAGTGCATACTAAATGCCAGGCACTGTGTCAGCTTCTGAGATATAAAAATGATCCAGTTTCTGCTGGATCAAGGGGTTCACAGGACAGTAGAAAAATACATGCAGAAGTTAATACCTGACAATGCAATATGGTGAACTAAATTTGATTACTAAGTAGTAGGTGGAATAGTGATACAAATAAAGATGATGAAGGAGGAGAGACTTGAGCTGGATCTTTAGGATGAGGGCAGCTTCATCTGTGAGATGGAGAAGGTAATGAGGAGGGGGTTCCAGGGAAAGGAATCGGCCTGCTTAAGCCATAGAGAAAAGGGACAGAATGGCATTTTTGATGAAGCCAGTGCTTATTTCTGCTGAGGTGCAGAGTTAAGTGTTAGGTAAGGGTGAAGGGTGGGTGAGAGCCACGATGCAGAGATGAGGCTGGAGAGACAGGCAGGGTCAGATCTCAGAGGGCCTTGAAAGCTAGGCTAAGTGGGGCAAATGGAGGCAGTTATACGTTTTGAGGCTAGGAGTAAAATAATATAACATTTATGTTTAAGAACATTTTGACAGGGGCGCCTGGGTGGCTCAGTCGGTTAAGTGCCCGGCTTCAGTTCAGGTCATAATCTCACAGCCTGTGAGTTCAAACCCCATGCTGGGCTATGTGCTGACAGCTCAGAGGCTGGAGGCTACATCGAATTCTGTGTCTCCCACTCTCTCTCTGCCCGCCCCCCCCCCCCGCTTGCTTGCGCTCTGTTCCTCTCTCTCAAAAATAAAACATTAAGAAAATTAATTAAAAAGAAAAAAGAGAACATTTTGATAGACATGGTGAAGGCCTGAACTACAGAAATAGAGGTCTCTGAAAAGAAAAGGGCTGGGTTAACAGATATTAAGAATAGAAAATAAATTGGTCTTAGATACATTGGATGTAGACCTGGATGAAAGAGAGGAGGGAGGAAAGTAATGCTATCTTGGTCTCTGTTTGACTGGGTTCACTAAGTCTGTAACCAGAACTGCAATCAAGGGGTCCAGATTTGGGGAAAAGTCAAGTTCAGTTTAGGATATATTGAGTTCAAGGTACCTAAATGGCATCCAGATGTAAATACCTTGTCATAAAAATGACAATTGACATTCATAGAGGATTTATGTACTAGCCACTGTCCTATGCACATCCTCCACATTGAATCTTCACAACCTTTACTATCTTTCTTCTGGGCATAGGACATTGTGCTAAGCTCTTAGGAACTGTAGGGCACACAGCACAATATGTGTTCATTAATATTAATGAATTCCAACTCTTAAAAACATGAGCATAAAAATCTGTATTAATTGTTACATTAAACAATTGAATCTTTGAATGTAAAAATAAGGTTGGATTAATAGGTTGCATGAAGTAATGTTTTGCAAGCCAAAATAAAATTATAATTTAAGATGTGTTCACTACAGCTTTGTTCCTCTCCCTGAAGTGATTATATAGACCCAAAACTAGGCTTTTTGCCCTTCAAAATATGGGGAAATTCAGCAGATTATATAGCAGCTTGAGTACAAAGTGTACTTCTCTGGATCCAAAAGAACTCAATGTCAAATTCTTCTCAGGCATAAATCCTGGTGTTTTGACTTCGGACTAGATAAAGCTGTCAAGTTGGAATGTATATAACCCTGAGAACTAAAAAGAAGGCTGTTTAAAACCGGGTTCAATCATCTTGGGATATACAGCACCAGTTCAAAACACCATTCTTTAGGAAATTAAAAAAGTCGTCAGACCCACCTAGAGCCAATAGCAAGAAATTTTACTATGGCCCCTTGAGTCAGCTCTTTGTTGTTCCTTTTAATCTTATCTGTCCTCAGGATCACTTAGGAACACTTTTTGCCTGCCACAGCCCCAGGAAGCTTCAGTTCCTCCCCCTGCAGGGTAGTTTGTGAGACCTTGAAGCAAGATTAAGGGTTCCAGGATGATTTTACCAAAGTCCCTAATTCAGCTCTCTTCGTTTGTAAATCACAAAGGCAGAGATATCAGGAAAAGCGGCTGTAACTGCTAAACTGAAATGTAAGCTATAGAATAGCCATGGGGAAAACAGAGGTCTTTGAATAGAAAAAAAAAATTAACATTGGGTAAATTCAAATGGAACACACCATTATATTTCACTTTAACTATTGAAGTAGATATGGTAAATCAAATTCTATTAGGTGATTTGTTTAGTGTGTATTAATAAAAAACGTACATCTCAGGGTATTGGGGAGACGTTTAGTGCTGTAAGCTACTGAGGAAGCAAGAATAGCCAAGGGAAGATTTCGGTGCATCTGATGTAAAATTCACACAATATTTGGGTATACAAAGGTATTCTTTTGTTCCAACTTTATTGAGGTATAGTTGACAAATTAAAATGGCCCATATTTAAGGTATACAACTTGATGTTTTGATATATGTATACATTGTGAGATAATCACCACTATCAAGCTAATTACCACATCTACCACCTCACTTTAAAAGGTATTTTTAACATGCTGAAAAATGTCTCGATGGGTTAAATGCCCCATTCACATTATGGACTTGCTTACTGAACCTTTTATTTCCCTTCATCTCACAGTTTAAGTAAACTTTCACGTCCTTTTTACAAAGAATTTAAAAATTCCAGAGTCTGGGACCGGAATGAAATAAATACTCTGCCCACCACCATGGTCCGACAGCCCTTAGAGAATATAGCCACACTTTCTACCACGCTCGGGGTTCTGAGAGTGGCAGACCACGGAACAACTGCTGAGCATGGCAGAGAGTGGCCAAGGTTTTTGGCTCAAACTATAAACCTGACCCCTTTCCCCTGACATAAAACATTTGCCTTTGGTTATATCCTCTTCCATCAACCCCACAAGAGAGGATGCCAGCATGGTTTATAAATGGCATGCACCCTTTGGGGGCAATACAGGGCATGACTGCTGTCGGCCGTTAGGTCTGCCATCTGGCCTTGCTAAATAATCAGTGTGTGTTGAAGGGGGTATGCCCAAGAAGCTCACAAGCCAGTGAGTATACACACGCCATTATTCTCCCTGCCGGGCCTCCACCAGGATGCGCGCACACTGCTGGACCAGAGGCAGCCAGGCTGCTACGCCCACATCAGCTTTGCACTTGCCAACCCGGGCTTACGGGGGCTTCAAAAAGTGTGTATTCTCTCCTAAGTGTTCAGGAAAAGGAGGCAATGGTGAGGATTCTTCCTTATCGAAGTTGGGGTTCTTGAGGGTTTTTAATGTTTACTTTTAGCATATGTGCTGCCAAAGTGAGCACTTTAATGTTTACTTTTTTTCCTTTTTTTTTTTTTTTTGAGAGACAGAGAGAGAACACATGTGTGCCTGTATAGGGGAGGGGCAGAGAGAGAGGGAGAGAGAGAATCCCAAACAGGCTGTCAGTGCAGAGCCCCGTATGGGGCTTGTTCTCATGAACCATGAGATCATGACCTGAACTGAAATCCAGAGCCAGACATTTAACCAACTGAGCCACCCAGGTGCCCCTAATGTTTACTTCTTTTATTTTTAAAATTTTAAAATTAAAAAAAAATGTTTACTGTTCATGTAGTTTTGGGAGAGAAACAGAGAGAGAGAGAGAGAGAGCGAGCGAGAGAGAGCGAGCGAGAGAGAGCATGAGTGGGGGTGGGGCAGAGAGAAAGGGAGACACAATCTGAAGCAGGCTCCAGGGTCTGAGCTGTCAGCACAGAGCCCTACCGGGGACTCAAAATCATGAACCACAATATCATGGACAGAGCCAAAGTCACATGCTTAACCCCTAAGCCACTCAGGGATCCCTAATGTTTACTTTTTAAATTTTAAAAATCTACTTTGTATAATGGAACCAACACTGGGCTGTGAGCTCAGAGATTTTGGATTACAGTCCTGATGTTTATGAGTACTATATATTTTGTCAAGTTAACTTTCTTGGCTTTGTTGCTAATCAACAGATAACGAATCTACAGTCCCAGGATCAGAGCATAAATTCAAGTATCTCCTTTTAGTCAGTCTATATATTTTTTAAAAATTCTTTTTAATGTTTATTCTTGAGAGAGACAGAGTATTCGTGGGGGAGGGGCAGAGAGAGAGGGAGACGCAGAATCCAAGGCAGGCTCTAGGCTCTGAGCTGTCAGCACAGAGGCCGGTGCGGGGCTCAAACTCATGAATTGCTGAGATCATGATCTGAGCCAAAGTCAGATGCTTAACCAACTGAGCCACCCAGGGGCCCCTAGTCAGTCTATATATTATTCACACTTATATTAACACTTTCAACAGGACTCCTTATATATGATTCTGAGGGATGAGACTTAGGTATGCAAACCTTTCTATATTGCTCAATAGTAATTCCTATAAAAGACTGACTTCCCCTAGTTCCTTTTAGGTTTTCAGTCTATTCTGAAATTACTCTGATCACCTGTAACAGCAGTTCACTACCATGTTTGTCTTTAAAATCACTTTGTGTCATTTTGAACAATCGCCAAGATAGTCACATGGTTAACCTCCTTTCCTCCTTCTTGCTCTTTGCTCTGATGTCACCTTCTTGAAGAAAACCACCTGACTTAGCTGCCACCCTATTTAAAACTGCAAAATGCCTTTTCTTCTTCAACCCAATCATGTAGTCCTGCCCTTCCCTATTTTCAGTTTTGATTTTTCTTGTAGCAATTACCATCTCCTAACATGTATTGCATTTGATCATTAATTATGTCTCAAATTTATTGTTTCTCTCCTCTTCACTGTAGGGACCTTTGCCCTGTTCACTGATGTATCCCAAGATTCAGCCTAGAGACATGCAGGATCCATAGTAGGCATTCAACAATCCTTGTTGAGTACCAGATGTTAAATGAATTCACTTCTTTATTGTCTACTGCAGGTGAATGAACCTAAGCACCTTCCATTTTCAAGAAAATTGGGATCCACCCTAGTATCTCCCATCTCAATCCCAAACTAGAAATAGAAAGCCCTGGTTCCTCAACAGGACGGCAACATGTGAGCAGAAATCAGCTAGAGGTGTGTTTATAATTACTTAACAGCTCAGGATTCAAGGTGAAAACCTAAAATCTCTGAACCTAGTGTATGTCCCAAGAGCACTGAAGAGACCCATTAGTGTTTAGATGAAAATCTGTGAATAATTTCCCAATTTCCTAAAATAGTGATTCATACATTTTTCAAACCTAGGTCAGTGTAAAGGACATTCCTCTGTGACATTGCTTTCTGTTACAGCCAGGCTGCCTCATGGTGTTCCACAGCATAAGGTCAGGGTTAAAGAAGATTTTTCAGAAAGGCCAGAGATGTTTTCAACTGCAAAATGTTTAAGGTGATTCTTCAGCAAACATTTATAGAATATTTGCTTTTATTTTTTTTTAAATCAAGTGTATTTTTTGAGAGAGAGAGCAGCAGAGAGAGAGAGAGAGAGAGAGAGAAAATCCCAAGCAGGGACCACACTGTCAGCGCAGAGCCCGACACAGGGCTCAACCTCATGAACTGTGAGATCATGACCTGAGCCAAAATCAGGAGTCAGATGCTTAACCTACTGAGTCACCCAGGTGCCCCTAGAGCATCTGCTTTTATGCCAAGCATTGTTCGCTGTTCAGAAAAACAAAAAATTAAGTCATGGTTCCTGCCCTCAGGAAGCTTTCCGTTGGAGGACATGAGTAGTTAAATAAATAATTATGATACAACAGAGAGCAGTCGTGTTACGACAATCAAGGCCTCACAAAGGAAGAGGCATGGGAGTTGTAATTTAGAATTTTCCTGCAGTTCTTAGAACTGATTTCTGTCACTTGCCTCATCAGAATTGTCCCTCCTTCTTGTTAAGTATAACTCTATATTTATATTTGGGGGCAGAAGGAAACTTGTGTTATTTCTTTATAATCCAAATGATATAAGTTCACTGTAAAAAGTTAGAAAACACAGGGAAGTAAAAGAAAAAAAATTAAAGATCCACAATCTCACTACACCGATCTACTTTCTCAGACTTTTTATTTCACACTGGCTGACTTGAATAAATCTTTGTTCCAGCAAGATCCCTCCTCTTTATCATTAACTAAGCCTGTACTTTGTGCCTGGGCCCTGAGAGTAAGGTTACACAGAGCTTGGATCCAGACCTACTTCTTTATAATTCCAAGGTCCTAGTAAAGTCTAATTCCAACAGTAAATGACTGTCCACTGGCACTTTCTCCTCAGCCTCAAAAAAGGAAAAGCGGCCCCTGGTGTCCAGGAGCTGAAGTGACACTCAGCTGGGCCTTGCTGTTCCCCCAAAGAACAGAAATGACTTCACAGAACAACAGCTGCAAACAAAGCCACTCTGGGATCATGATGGGTCCGGACAGACACAGGACCACTTCGTCATCATGCCTGAACGCGTACACAACCAGAAATAACATTATCCAACTCACAGTACACCAAGAATCCCATTCTCCTGGAATAGTGGTGACAGTGCTGTCTCTTTACCAATTCTAGCTTAATCTCACTCTTGTCTACCTTCCCTGTAGATTAGGATTTATTAAGATCCCAGAATGACTGGTTATGGCATCCAATACAAAGCAAACCCTCGCCAAAATCAAGAAATACAGCTCCAAATCTCAAAGTAATTCCTTTGGTAACATACTCTTATTGAGATGTCCCCTGGTTCTGTGGTATGACTTCTCCGTTCTGGAATGAGCACTAAAACCAAACTGTTAGCAGAGAAGTGTTTCTGGTGATCTTTGGCTCCAAGGCAATGGATGCCTATAATGTGTTCTGGTGATATTGGGGTGGGGAGGGAAAGAGAGAGAGAGAGTCCCCACCCTTTCCATCTGCTTTTCTGCTTTCCCTTCTGGCTGTCCTCTTTCTTCTTCCCTTTAATTCTAGATTTTTCCCCAAAGCCATAACTTTGCCTCACATTTACTTCTCAACTCCCAATAATCTTTCTTCCCTTGAATGTGTCTCCAAAGTCTGGGCAAGAGCTCTCCACATTACAAGGCAGCTTCAGGTGGTCTAGCCTCTCCTGAAACCATCCTCATTTATAGCCAAATCACTAATAATGTTCTAATTGCAAAATCTTCAAGGCTTTTCTCATACTTCATCCTCTCCATTCTCTCGGAAGCCTTTTTTTGTCCCTGTTGAACACCTCTACCATGTTGAAATGCCTCCCTTAGGTTTCCCAGTGTCCCAAGCTTTTCTCTTCTCCAGAATTCCCTCTTCTTCCTGCTCCTGTGCCATCACTAGTCTTCCTCCCTTCTCCCAAGGATCTCCCTGGATGAGCACAATCCTTCCTCAGCACTAATATGCTGATGTTTCTCAAATCTGCCTCCCTTTCCCAGGAGGATACTGGAGAGCCCTGCAGGTTGGAAAAGCAATTCCCTCAGAGATAACATGCTGAAAACCGGAATATTATGTTTTCTTCCAAACACCTGATGTTTCTTCATTTCTTCTCTCAGTCTCTGCTGTCACTGGCCACCCCGTCACCCAGGCCAGAAACCACAGAATCACCCTGGATCCTCTTCCTACATTGGTCACATCTTCTCTGAAGTCTCTCTACCATAAACCCTTTCTTCCTCCAAGACGCAGTTTTCATTTAGCTCTTGCCAGGGTGACATAGCATCCTACCACTGTTATGCCATCTCCCATTCCTAACCTCCACAACCATTCCATCCCCATCCCCTGCTTTCTTTCAAAAACACAGATGGCTCAAGTCACTCTCCTGCTTCCCACTGCCTCTGGAACAATGTTTAAACTCTGGAGCAAACAGGGGGCTCCACCTACCCTCCCAGCCTCATGACTCAGCTGTCATGACCTACCAGGTAGCTCCCTCTTGCTCATATCTATCCAACTAGTTGGATTCAACTGTTCATTCATTCATTCAATAATCATTTACTGGGTGCACACTATGCACCAGACACTGTGTGAGGCCTTAGCAATTTGGTAACAGAAAGCACAGTTCCTGTCCTCAAGGAGCTTGTATCTAACCTCAGACAAAGTAATAGTGATGATGTTCTTACTGTAATGTACAATAAATGGCAGTTCAGTTAAATGAGTGCATGCTGAAGTAAGTGCTTTATTGGAAAGGCAGTGTAATGTGATGGTTAATATCATGTGCTCCTGGCCAAACTGCCTGAGTTCCAGTCCCAGCTCAGCCAATTCCTAGCTGTGACCTTAAGCCAGTTTTTCTCACTGTGTCTTTGTTTCATCATCTTTAAAGTGGAGGTAATAATAGTTCCTTCTTCAGACAGTTGTTGTAAGGATTAAATGAAGTCCTGTTTGTAGAATGGGTTAGAATGGAGTCTGGCTCTTAACAGGGCTGACAGTGTTTCCATTTGTATTATTATTGTGCCTTAAGAAGTATGTCCAGAGATTATGTCACCATGTACAAGAGTCACCAAGATCAGCTTAAGGAAGATCAGGAGGAGGCAATACCTAAGCAGGGTTTGACAGCTTGAGTTAGCCAGATAAGACACACAAGGGGAGTCTAGCCCATGAAAATGGGGGAAGAGGGGAAGTGGGCATACAGTGTAAATAAGGGTGATGGAGTAAGGTAGGTTCTGGAATTTTAAGGTAGAAATGAGCAGATGACAAGAAATGAGGAAGGGGGGGTAAACTAAGGCCACATCGTAAGGGATTTTCCTTGTATGCAGTGGTAAACAGTAGAGATTTTTACCTTGAAGATAAACTATTGCCTCCAATTGAGATATTAAAGGGTTTTTAGCAGGCACACGACAGAATTGTGTTTCCATTTTAGAAAGCTCATTATAGCAGCCCTTCTTAGGGTGCTGGGAAAGTGGGAGCAGGGAATTCCAAGAGGAGGCCATTAAGCAAACTCCAAAGGAGATAATGGGGCCTGATCCAAGGTATGTCAGTGGAAATGGGAGGGAGATAGATGGAATTCCTCTCCTCTTTATTTAAACTGCACTTGACTCTTCAGGACTTGCTCCCTGGGGAGACTTTCCTAAGGTCCCCAGGCAAACTTAGCTGATCTGCCATTAACATCCCAGCCCTCGAGAACAGGAAATGGGTCTTTCTTCACTTTTATAGCCCTATTTAGCACTGAGTTAAGACCAGGGTCTTGTAGGTGTTAGATACATGTTTGCAGAATAAAATCTTTTAACAAACGTCTTTTAAGGAAAAGGATCGAGGTAACAGATTAAGACATCACTAGCATGTTTTCTTTCTGGTCCTTTTCCTTTTTCAATATGCTTAGCCACCAATATAATTCTTAAAATAATGGCTGTCCTGAAGCTCCACAAAGCAAAACTTGCTTTGTTTAAATTGTTTAATTTAATTAATTACAACAAATCTACTAAGTATGTTGTAATTGAAAGCTACTATGCTTTGGTGATAATGACTGTCATTTATTTCTCTTTTATAAGCACATTAAATATTCCTCATCCAATGTATAGGAAATTATAACATGTTAAATTTATGTTCTTTTATCTAAGGAGATAGTTAATGTTTCAATTAAAAGTAGATAGGTCCAAAACAGATATAGGGTTTATAGCACCAATTATTTTCCTCATTATTCCTGACAGCAGGAAGCTATCACTCTTGTTAGTATTCTTTCCACACTACCTTGGATGGATTGATATGATTTCAGTTGATTAGGTACTGTTGAAAAGCTTAATGTTTTCCTTTGGTCCTAGGTTGAATAGCATTTTTAATAACATCTACATCTACCATTGTGTAAATCATATTCGTGTACGATGTGAATGAATAAGGCTTTTTTTTAAACCCACTGGTTGAGAATTTTTCCCACTAGTTTTTCTTGGTTTTTCTTTTCATTTTAAATGAACCCAATTCCAGAAATTCATTTACAATAGAAAAGACTAAAAAATCAAATGCTTAAAAGAGATCAATTTTTAGACAACGGTAAATGTTAATAAAATTAGACCTATCTTTTTCTGACACTGCATTTTTCAGAACATTCATGTTCACTGTTATATGGTGTTCTGTATCTTCAGTATTGTGAACATTTTCAGTCTGAAAAAAGATTTACATTATGATAGAGTTCTTGAGCCTACAACAAAGGCTATCACACTTTTGCATTCACAAAAGTCACAATAAAAAATCTGTTCAACCCAAGAACAGTGATAATATATTTGAAACTATAACTAGAATGGGGTTTTCTGATTCGAGTTATATACATAAAAAATCAGAAGCTTGCCAGCAATAATCATCAAGTGTCACATTACTTAGCAAAGCCATATTGATGATGTATATATTACTACAACTAATAAATGGTATTTTCTTAGGTCTTTCAAAAACCAATACAATTTTTCCCATTTCTTTCCTAAGCCCATGAGATTCTCTTTAGCAGAAATATAATTAGTAGAAATTTCCTTTAAATTCAAAAATGTAATTCTTAAGTTGACAAATTTCCCCAAAACATGACTGCATAAATAAAAATTAATATTATGCCAATGATGATGGTGAAAATGGTATGACACTTATAAGGACTGGCTTCAAATATATTCATTATCAAATGCTTATACCAAGAAATATATGTATGGCTGAAAAAAACTTGCATTTAATCTATCAACATTTTTTGAATGGCTGTCAGATGCCAGGCTCTGGGGAATTAAAGAGCTCTAAAGGAATAGTTCTATGTTTGAGAAGCCTTCTCTCAAAGGGTGTATCTATTTCTTTTCAGAGGAAAATTCTATGTGAAGTGGTAAATGCTACGGTGAGAACACAAATGAAGTCAGGTGGAAGCTCAAAGAGTAGAGTTAACAAATGTGTGTGGGGACACGGCTCCTGTCTTCACCTTTTCACTGTGTGTGTGCCCGTGTGCACATGAGCATCTGTGCATCTGTGAGTCTGGTATGGGTGAGACTCGGGATGTGTATGAGGCACTCACAAAGTCGAAGTCATGTGTATGAGGCACTCACAAAGTCGAAGTCATTTAATGTGACTATTTAATGTCCACTTAATGTATCTAAAACAATACAGTATCCATCCACAAGGCTGAAATTAATGGCGCACACAGTTCAAACAAGAATATAGATACAGCACACAGATCATGTTTAAAAGCAATTAAGTAGAAACATTTTCAACAAAGTTGACAAGAAATTTAAGTAATATATTAAACAGACAGGGTTTCTTTGTAGAATTCTAAAATTATTAAGATTTATATTTCCAAGACAACTAAATGTAATTAGTTAGAAAAAAAATAGGAAACAAAGATAAATTTTCTCTTACTTTGTTCTCCTCACACTTAGTATTTTCAGAGGCCTATAGATCTTTGTTGGTAATTACTTAATACATAATTCTTAGGGATACAAAGGGATCAATAATTCCATTTTTAAAGCATCATGATCAAGTAACAGTGATGAAATACTTAGTACATAAGACACAGGGCCTACCATGATTAACTTTGACACAACTAACAGAGGAGTCTGAATGATTCTTACCTCCTTGTTCACACAACTGCTGGGCTAAAGCATCTTTGAAAATAATCTGGCCCCTGTGTGTCGCTGTAGCCCTGAAAATGAATAGGAAAGGTTAATCTAAATCTCATAAGAAGTTTGGTTATAATTTAATGTATTTTAAAAATTTTTTGAAAAATCTCATTTTTATCTTTTGTTTTTTTAAATATTTATTTATTTTTGCAAGACAGAGTGAGACAGATCATGAGCAGGGGAAGGGCAGAGAGAGTAGGACACACAGAATTGGAAGGAGACTCTAGGCTCTGAGCTGCCAGCACAGAGCTCGACATGGGGCTTGAATCCATGAACCATGAGATCATGACCTGAGCTGAAGTCGGACACTCCACTGACTGAGCCACCCAGGAGCCCTGAAAAACCTCATTTTTAAATGTTATTGTATAAATGTGATGTTCTTAAAAAATGAATGCATTTGAACAGCGATACAAATGAAGAAAAGTCAAGGCTTAAACCAAGGCCCCTGGGTTGAGAATTACCTTCTGGTTTAGAGGTACATGGGTGGCTCAGTTGGTTACATGTCCAACTTAGGCTCAGGTCATGATCTCATGGTTTGTGAGTTTGAGCCCCATGTCAGGGTCTGTGTTGATGGCTCAGAGCCTGGAGCCAGCTTAGGATTCTGTGTCTCCTTCTCTGTCTGCCCCTCTTCCTCCTGACACTCTATATCTCAAAAAAATTTTTTTTACTAAAAAGAAAAGAATTATCTTCCAGATTTGCTTTGTAAAGATATTGTAACATTGTGGGCTTATTCTGAAAACCACAGATGTGAGCAAATTCTGGATAGTAGAAAAGGAATGGAAAGGATGCTTATTAAAATTTCTTCCTCAGGAGACTGGTATAAAATGTTTTATGAAGCAATAATGATATTAGCACTGGAGAAAGATACTCCTAATGTACTTTCTTTTCTGAAATCAACACTCATCATAACACACAGAGAGTTAGACAATTACATTTTTTATTTTTCATTTTTTAAAAATTCTTTTTAATGTTTATTTACTTTTGAGGAAGACAGAGCGTGAGCAGTAGAGAAGCAGACAGAGAGGGAGACACAGAATTCAAAGCAGGCTCCAGGCTCTGAGCTGTCAGCACAGAGCATGATGCGGGCTCAAACTCACTAACTGTGAGATCATGACCTGAGCCAAAGTCGGATGCTCAACTGACTGAGCCACCCAGGCACCCCGAGAATTACATTTTTTAGAAGTATCTTTTTAAAGGGCTAACCAGAGCTTTTGTAATTATAAAATGTGTCATAATAAAATACATCTTTTTTCCCTACTAGTTCTAATTCACCATTTGAAGTAGATGTGCATCTTTTCCTGCTTCTAATCAGAGCTGTGCACATGTATTGGTGAAAAAAACAACATCCCTGTAGCAGACGTGTTATTCAGTGGCTATAATAGGAACTGTCTTATTAAAGGACGAATTATTTATGTTTTATATTTGAAGTATTTTTCCTTAAAAAGAACTTCTCTGGCACAAAACATATCGTTTGAACAAATTTAAAACAGAAAATCATGCCTCTTCAAGGAAATTGATTTTAGAAAACACACCATACAAAAATCTTTTTAGTAACTAAATATATTAATGTTGAATCTCAACTTTCATTCTACCAAAACCACCTTAGGACAAAAAATAATTTGATTCAGCCATCATTTCCAGAAGAAGGATTGTGTACGAGGCACTGTGCGAGGTCACCAGAGGGCAAAATTTGGCCTTTGCATTTGCCCTCCTTTTGTGCACCTCTTATTCAACATCTTGTCCTCTGTGGGGCCTGTGGGACCTCATGGCTCCCAACATTCCCCACTCTGGTCTCTATGTGGATGTACCTTCATCCTCCATGCTGCAGACCTTTCTCATTTCTGTTCAATTGTTACTATCCCCTAGTGTCAGCTCCCAGGACCCAACTCTCCAAAAGTAATCTGACAAACTAAGCCACGCCAAAGTGTTAATGGCTGATGCTGATCCAAGCCAACATATATCAGCAGTGAAACAGAAAAAAAAATCACACATACACAATGGTGCAATAGTGAGAGCTTTGGATGGTGGGAAGGAACCAGAGTTGGGAAGAAAAATTACTGGGCCACCTTCATCTCACACTATATTTGAAGTTTAAAAGGGAATTAGCCCTTGTCACATATTAATCATTATCAACACTGGGGCGTCTGGGTGGCTTAGTCAGTTAGGCATCTGACTTTCATTCAGGTCATGCTCTCATGGTTTAGGAGTTTGAGCTCCACATCAGGCTCTGTGCTGACAGTTCAGAACCTGGACACTGCTGGGATTCTGTGTCTCCCTCTCCCTCTCTCTGCCATGCCCTACCTCTCAAAAATAAGCATTAAAAATTAACTATCAAAATTCCTAATAAACAGAGATTACCACACTATGTATTCACATGTGTTTATAGGTTTTCCTTTGCTATTAGCAAACAAAATGAAGAGGACTAAACATAGAGCCAAGCCAAGCCACAAACACGGCCTATGGACTCACTAATCAATTACAGGTTTTATGCCCAGACGGGACATGGAAACCTGATTTATCTAAATACATTTCATGGTCAAATCTCAATAAAGTCAAGAGTTTCTGAGTTCACACATACTTCTAATAGCAACATAGCAATCACGAGTGGAAAACTTCAATTCAACATTTGCCTTGGAAGGAAGATATTTTCTGAAATCATTAACCACCAAGAAAAGTCCTACAACATACAGTGTTCAAGTGTTCACTTTAGCTGTCTTCTGGTTGTGAGTACACAACATCCCTATTGTAGTATTTCTCAATGATCCATAAACTTAGTATCATTGCACCAGTCTATGTTCCCATGAACACACTGAGGCCAAAGTACCCAGATAAAAATCAGGTAGCAGAGGTTTTGCCTTCTCCCTAAATATCAGAGATATTGAGATACCCTGGTCACTGCACCGCACCTTGTGAATAGTCCACACCACATTCCCCATTACTCAATTTCCTCAGATTTAGTATTTGTTGCTTTCATTCATGCTCTTACTTCTGCTATTTTGGTTTAATGAATAAATATCTGAGGGACTAGGGAATAATTGAAACTGAAAGCACTTTTGTCATCTAGTCAAAATTTCTTTAGCAGGGTACTTGCGCTTCAAACAAATATATGAAATCTCAAAATGTTCCTATTTTCCTAGCTTTTGAAGTCACCGGGTTCCCTCTCCTCATCCAGCCTGCTCCTCACCCCTCATTCCCAAAAACTTCCTGGTACACTTCTCAGGAGCTCTTAGGGTTTTACAGTGGCAGAATTTGAAAACCATTGAACTAATCTAGCTCCTTACAGATCAGGGAACTGAGGCCCAGTGAGAACATGCTGATAGTCACACAGTCTGTTAATGGCAGACAGGACCTGATCCAAGGCTCCATTCTTTCCAAGTTTTCAAAATGTGCCCCATAGTGGTGCCTAAGGGGTCTCCATGGGAGCCTGAGGGAGAGGCAGCAGGGGGTTGGGGGGTTCCAGGCACCACCACTTCAACCAGGGCACCTGGGCTTATAAGTTCTAATTATTTAATGTTGTTTGAAGGAAGGCCTCAGCAATTACAAACTGGCTTGAGAGGCACCCCATGTGCCCAATGTCATTAGCTAAAGTCCTCTGCTTGGGAAAAGTCAAAGTAGTAATAATAATAATGTGACTGCTAAGTGTGTGTGTATACATATATATATATGTGTATATATATATATATATATACACACAAACATATACAAATACACATATGTCTATACAAACACTATACATATGCTTATATATGTATAAACATGCATATATGTACCCATAAACACACACATATATACCAAGTATATATAAACATATGCATTGTTGTTATTATTAATATAATGCCTATTAAGGAAATCTACCCTTTGCTAGGCATTATTGTAAGGGCTCTAAACAAATTAACTCAGTTAATCTTGACAATTCTATAAGGTAGATAATATTATTCACATTTTCCAGGGACACAATTATTATGTGATTTGCCTAATGTCACACAACTGGTGGTAAAGCTAAGATTTAAATTCAGGCAGTCTAAGTGTAGGGGCCTTGCTTTTTCTTTTCTTTTTTTGTTTTGTTTTGTTTATTTTTCAGAGGGGCAGAGAGGGGGTAGGAATAGGGACAGGGAGAGAGGGGGACAAAGAATCTGAAGCAATCTCTATGCTGAAACAGAGAGCCTGATGTAGGGCTTGAACTCACAAACCTCACGGTTTGAGGATCATGACCTCAGCCAAAGTTGTACGCTCAACCAACTGAGCCACCCAGGTGCTCTAGGATCCTTGCTTTTAACCATTACATTAAATTTTCATTGATCTGGTTCAAAGATTTGTAGGTAGCTTTCATTCTCTTTTCGGTGGGAAAGCCTACTTTCTGGGCCTGACCTTTAAGTTCATGTGCTAATATCATCCTCAATGGGGAAAAACTGAGAGCTTTCTCCCTGAGATCAGGAATACGACAGGGGTGTCCACTCTCACCACTGCTGTTTAACATAGTGCTGGAAGTCCTAGCATCAGCAATCAGACAACAAAAGGAAATAAAAGGCATCAGAATTGGCAAAGAAGAAGTCAAACTTTCACTTTTCACAGATGACATGATACTCTACATGGAAAACCCAATCGACTCCACCAGAAGCCTTCTAGAACTGATCAATGAATTCAGTAAAGTTTCAGGGCACAAAATCAATGTACAGAAATTGGTTGCATTCCTATACACCAAAAATGAAGCAGCCGAAAGAGAAATCAAGAAACTGATCCGATTCACAATTGCATGAGAAACATTAAAATATCTAGGAGTAAACCTAACCAAGGATGTAAAAGACCTATATGATGAAAACTATAGAAAACTTATGAAAGAGATTGAAGAAGACACCAAGAAATGGAAAAACATTCCCTGCTCATGGATCAGAGGAATAAACATTGTGAAAATGTCATTACTACCCAAAGCAATCTACACATTCAATGCAATCCCCATCAACATTGCACCAACATTCTTCTCAAAGCTAGAACAAGCTATCCTCAAATTCATATGGAACCACAAAAGACCCCTAATAGCCAAAGTCATATTGAAGAAGAAAACCAAAACGGGAGGCATCACAATCCCAAGCTTTA
>NC_043701.1:64154032-64245855 GCF_006229205.1 Suricata suricatta | reverse complement strand
CCTCCTTGACCTCAACCTCAGCAATTTCCTACTCGACACATCCCCAAAGGCAAGGGAAATGAAAGCAAAAATGAACTCTTGGGACCTCATCAAGATAAAACGCTTCTGCACTGCAAAGGAAACAATCAAGAAAACTAATAGGCAACCAAGGGAAGGGGAAAAGATAGTTGCAAATGACATGTCAGATAAAGAGCTAGTATCTAAAATCTACAAGGAACTCACCAAACTCCACACCCACAAAACAAATAACCCAGTGAAGAAATGGGCAGAAGACATAAACAGACACTTCTCCAAAAAGGACATCCAGATGGCCTACAGGCACATGAAACGATGCTCAACATCACTCATCATCAGGGAAACACAAATCAAAACCACACTGAGATGCCACCTCACGCCAGTCAGAGTGGCTAAAATGAACAAATCAAGAAACTATGATGCTGGCGAGGGTGTGAAGAGACGGGCACCCTCCTACACTGTTGGTGGCAATGTAAACTGGTGCAGCCTCTCTGGAAGACAGTATGGAGGTTCCTCAAAAAATTATTGATAAAACTCCCCTATGACCCAGGAATAGCACTGCTAGGGATTTACCCAAGGGATACAGAGGTACTGATGCATAGGGGCACATGTACCTCAATGTTCATAGCGGCACTATCAATAATAGCCAAATCATGGAAAGAGCCTAAATGTCCATCACCTGATGAGTGGATCAAGAAGATGTGGTTAAAAAAAAAAAAAGACATGGTATATATATATACAATGAAGTACTACATGGCAATGAGAAAGAATGAAATATGGCCATTTGTAGCGAAGTGGATGGACCTCGAGGGTGTCATGCTAAGCGAAATAAGTCAGGCAGAGAAGGACAGATACCATATGTTTGCACTCATAGGTCTAACAGGAGAACAGGAGAAACGTAATGGAGGACCATGGGGAGGGGAAAAGGGAAAGAGAGTTGGGGAGAGAGAGGGACGCAAAACCTGAGACTACTGAATACTGAAACGAACCAAGGGCTGGAGGGGGAGGGGGAAAAGAGGTGGTGGTGATGGAGGAGGGCATTTGTGGGGAAGAACACTGGGTGTTATATGGAAACCAATTTGACAATAAACTATTTAAAAAAAAAATTCATGTGCCCTATGGCTTATATCGCTACTCTAACCCTTCAGTCCATAGCCAAGCCCTTTATTTAACCTCCTTTTGAACAAATTTCTTTTCTGTTTCAGTTGGAAACTTAGCCACTTGGACAGCAACTCTCTGGGGGTTGCCTTTAAAAGTAGCAAATCCTGCCATGTGTAACGAGCCCAACCCTATCTAGGTGTATGGTTAATCATTTTAAGGGACTGCATATTCATATTGTATCTTGGGGAGAAGAAAGAACAGAACCCAGGTGACCAGCAAGAACACAAGTTCCACTGCTTTATACCATGAGATATTTGCTCTACATTCCCAGAGTGTGGCCAAAATAAAAAATGCCAAGCCCACTTTGAATATATTTAGAACTATGAAATAATTCATGGTAGTTTACTTATAGAATTGTAGCACTTATTTCAAATCTGTGGATATATATAGTTATGTAAAGACAAACATAAGTAAAAATACATCTAAATATAATACATAAACATAAATTTAAACATTTAAACACAAAAATATTTACATACATTACATATATTCAAAAGTTGCTAAAAGCACAGAGTTGAAAGACTCAAAAACTGTCCTCCAATTTTTAATCCACATTATATTTTTCATATAAAAATAAACAGCTATGATAAATGGTGACAGGCCTTATTCATTCTCAGAATTATTTTAGCGTGATTTACAGCATTTGTTTGGGGGCACATCTATCAAATTTGTGGTGCTAACAACTATGTTGGCACTACTTCCACTTGATTCTCCCTAAGTAGCAGAAAGTTTTCAGGAGGGGTAAGAAAAACCCTCATTGTTCACTGTTCTAGTTTCTAGTTTCTAGTAAGCACTTATCATCTTAGGAGATGCACATATTTCTAGAGCAAGTTTGCCAACAAGAATCCCTATTAAGTAAGTAATTTTAAAATTCTTTTGGGCTGTTATGATCTGTAATTTAAAAGCTCTATAGATTCTACCAAATGAAGAAAGTTCATTATGATCACCATATTCAGTGCTTGAAATTGCCATTGTTATGAATTTAAAAGAACACGCCAGATTCTGATTTTAAGAGAACTCCTGGAGCAGCTGCCTGCCCCAACCATTTAAGAATGAGTGTATATCCAGGTGAGGCACGATGTTGAAGCTCAGTGCCTGGGATTGGAAAGACTAGCATTATTGTTACTTTATTTTAAAAAGATAAGGAGAGTTATAGAGGGAGAAAGAGAGAGAATCCCAAGCAGGTTCCATGCTCACAGCGGAGCCTGACATGGGGCTCCATCCCACGACCTTGGGCCCACAACTGGAGCCAAAATCAAGGACTGGATGCTCAACTGACTGAGTCACTCAGGTGCCCCAGAAAGACCAACATTTAAAAAGTAGTGAGCTGCTACTTGTGAGCTATCTGAATTTGCACAACTTCTTTGATCACTCTAGGCTTCAGATTCCCTACATGAAGATACAGTTTATAGTAGAAGATCTTAATATTCACTCCTCAGGTATAGTTTCTCTACCTAAATAAATTTCAAGCTTCTGGAATAGTAGGAATAGTTAATTAAAAAGAAATTATGACTCATCAGGCACAGGTCAAAATGACTTCAACATCTGAGGGAATCAAAATTATATTTTCCAGTTCACAATTCACTTCCAATGTGCAATATTTCCATTCAGTGTCCAAAAAAGGAATAGAATGGGCTTTTAATATAGTTGCTACAATGCCTACCCAAGCCTATTGTTTCTTTATTTCATGAATCAATTTGCTTACAAATTACTTAAAGAATCATTATTAAAGGTAGGGCAATGTGCTTGACTTTCAGTAGTAGGTTACTTTTCCCACCAATCTCTCCCACTTTACCAGTGAGGTCTGGTATGTTACTGTGTGCTGTCTATCCACAGTTGGAAGATCTTTCATTAATCAGCAATCTGATGTTAACCGTCCACCAGGAAATTTTACTAAATATGTGGGACATGGGAAAGGAGAGAGGTGGTCTGAATTTGGTAAATTTGATAGCCAAAGGAATCCGTTCACTTGCAAACATTCTAGTCCCCTTTCCATCAGCCAATTATTGCACTTGCTAATTAGGTTGTGGACACAACTTGACCCTTATTAAAACAAGAAAAAAAACAGCCAAATTCCTTAAAACATATAAAAAGAGTAATGAATAATATTGGGGAGAATTTTTTTATATTAAACTCTCAAACTGTGCCAAGGCCATTGCAAAATGGTAAAAGCTTGTGTACCTTTTCATAATGTTTTTGTTTTTCAAAGTTTTACTGTTCTCAATTTATCATTGTCTTTTATGCCTAAACCATACCATTCTTCCCTCTGTCAAATATATAAATATTTCCTCAAACAAGTTTCAGCATTAATGTTCATTATCTAGTAATCACAGAGTCTATGTATTCTTAAAGACCACCAAATATATGGCTTAATAATGTTTTCTGATCAAGGTATAATTTTCATTAGTAAGACAAAGAACATAGAAATAAGATCATTCAAATGGGGCCAATAAATCATTGGTTAAAAGTAAACTTAACTTCCTTTCAAGTGATTCAGCAAAGCTAACTACTAAAATTGACATATAGAGTTTTACTAAAAATAAAACTAACTAGGTCTGTGACTTTGGGAGGTAACTTAACCTGTCAGGTTAACTTCCTAATTTGCTAAAAAAATAAGGGGGAGGGGGTGGAGAGGGCTCATAAATGATCTCCTAAACTCCTTTAAGCTCTACAGCCCTATGTCCCATGATTCAAAGTTAAGTGAGCACAGAGCACATATGAGCATGTACACACGCATGGATGAAGACATACTGGATGCAGTCTGCACAGACAGGACTACTTCCCAAAATAGTGTAGCACTTCCCCAACTGGTAGCCATGGTGCACTACAGCAGGCTCGTGCCAGCTCTCGAGAACTTTTCTTTTTAAATAGTTACATTTTTGTTTTCATGTGTAATTTTATGGATTCTTCATGTAGATAATATATAACTCTAGGACAGCTATATCCCGTAATGCCTGTAAAGTACAAACTTTATCCCAGTCATTCAAGTCAAAAACGTGGGTCCGAGATTTACTTTCTCATTTACTAGCAAATGTTGTCAAATTTATTAACTCTCAACTGTACCCTTCCTCTTCATCTCCACAGCCACTGTTTTAATTCAGGACTTAATAATTTGTCATCTGATAAACTGCAATACTCCCTTGACTGAAATCCCCTTCCAGATTGGCCCCAATGCCAATCCAACTTCTGCACTGCCGATTTTCTTGCTAAAATTGCTTGATATCCTTCTGTGGCTCTCCATGACTTAAAGAACTTGTTAAATTCCTTAGAATAGTCTAAAAGGTTCTTTAGGATCTGGTCCCTGCTTATGTACCTAGCCTCATCTCCCACCACACCCTGTAAGTGAGCCAGAGTGCTTCTCACAAGTTTCAGAAGGCATGACTTCTCTCATAGCCCAGGAATCATCATATTCTATCCCATGTGCATGGAAGTCTCTTGCCAAAACCCTTATTCATTCTCTGAACGTATTCAAGAATCTCTGGTCCTTATAAAGGCTCCCTGGATACCCTAGATAGTGTTAGCCACCTTCTCCAAGGAGAGCACAGCCTATTTCCAAACCTCTCACCCAGGAACTTCCTAACATACGGTGACTCATTTGGCAGCCCAGGCCTCTATTCTTATAGGCATTCCTACTATAAACTCAGATAACATGGTAAGTAACAGACTCATATTCATGACTGCCTACCAACCTTAACCAACACAAAACCAAGGTTGATGCCTTCACCAAGGCTAAGTCCCTGCAATCTGTAGTGAAAAGATTAATACTCTGGGCAGTTAATTAGGTTAAAAAGGAATTGACTGCCTGAGTGTATGGTAAGATGATGTGAATCCATACATCTCTGAACCCGGCAAGAATTTTGTCAAAGGCACTGTCTGTCTTTGAAATTTTAACAACAAGCTCAGTTGAAACATAAAATAAGGACCTTTCAGTGCAAACAAAGGATGCTTTTATCTCTTTAAGGAGAGAAGCAGTTGGCCTATAGCTAGAATTCTGGGATGAAATTACAAGCACTGGTATAGAAGTATAAAATACTTTTCCAGAAAATTTAGCAGAAATCATTGAAAAGAAAGTTTATTGTTTATAACAGGAGGTTAAACTCCATTAAAAAGCAAGCAAGGCATCACTGGAAAAAATGCCATGAATGATCTTCCTTACCCAATTCAAAGACTTTCAGAAGCATTTGGCATATTAAATCAGTCATAGGAATTTTCCAAAAGATAATTCCACCTTTGAATGTAATTTGAAAGTCCTTGGGGGGAAAAAAAAAAGGACAGGAAAGCAAGGGGAAAAAAGAAAAGAAAAAGAAAAAGAAAAACAAGTTTGGGCTTACAATAATAAAAAAAAAGTAATTTTCTATACAACTGTCATTAGTTTCAGCCTATGCAGAAAAATTTCTCCCAAAAGGAGAGAGAGAGACAGAAAGACAGAGTGTGTGCAGGGAAGGGATGGAGAGAGAAGGAGACACAGAATCCAAAGCAGGCTCCAGGGTCTGATCTATCAGCACAGAGCCCGACATGAGGCTTGATCCCACCAACTGTGAGATCATGACCTGAGCCAAAGTTGGACATTTAACAGACTGAGCCACCCAGGTGCCCCAATCATCTTTTGATTTTAGCTCCGGTCATGATCTCATGGTTAGTGAGTTAGAGCCCCACGTTGGACTCTGCTGACAGTGGGGAGCCTGCTTAGGATTCTCTCTCTCCCTCTCTCTCTGCCCTTCAACTAGTTGTGTGCATTTTCTCTCTCTCTTTCACTCTCTCTCAAAATAAATAATCATTAAAAAGTAAATAAGCAAATAAATAAATGCATAAAGGTATGAATTTGTGTTGTATTTCTATAATCAATTTTTATATTTTTAGTATGCGAAAAGAGATTTCAGGAATGGAAACTCAATTTATAACATGAATTTGACTTGAGATAGTTTGACTTGAGACAGACCTAAAACCATAACTCCATTTCCTCTTTTCTGAACGAGACAATTTTTCCACAACAATTTTATGTTTGGGGTATCTGGGAGTGTCTTACGATACCCGCCAAAAGAAATTCACCAGCTTCCCAGCAAAGACGTGGGTCACAATGTGTGATCACTATTGCCTGCATATGTTGAAATTTGGCAATGCACAGATGATCTACACTCATCTGGCCATGGAGCTGAAGGTGAAGCTGGGGGCTAGAATGCATGATCCGGACACACAGCAATGGTGGCACCAAGAACTAGAAGCTGCTGCTTGAAGGCCCAGCAGATGCTGCAGGACCATGAGACCAAGATCAACATCATCTGCATGTGGCTCCACCAGGCACTGTAGACGGGCCGGCCAGAAAGCCAGGCAGCCATAGCTGAGGCCTAAGGGGTCTCGAACTGGAGGCCATGGAACTGCACACTGAGGACCTGCGGCTTCACTTCTGAGTGGAGCACGTGGTGGCTGAGGGGGCCAAGGATCACTGGTCATGTCCTATGCATTCCAGCAAATGTAACGTGAACTCTGGTTCTCACACAGTGCTTTTAATCATTGCTATGCGATACTGCATTACAAAAAGAATACTCATTTTAGTGAAAAAGCACTGATCGTTGCAGGATATATAACACTAAAGAAAGGCAAACATTTATCCCTGGCAGAGTTTTATCTTTCTTTGCTTTGTAAATCAACAACAAAGTGGGTCTGGGGAAGAAAGGCACCTCTAAGCAGATGAGAAAAACCATGTTCTGTTTTGTCAATGTGCAAAAGGATTGTTCTCATTACCTATTAAAAGAAGCAGAAATACCAAACTTCTCAGGATTGACCACAGAATATTAGAGTAATGAAGGGCTGAGGGGACTGATTCATGTATCAAGAAAGATTATACCCAGGTGTTAAACATCTGTCCAAAGCTCCCAACTCACACGCTACACTTCTAAAACTGAACGGAGGAGTGTTGTATATCAAGATAAAGGAATTTTATTGCCTAACTTCTAAATGGTTTCAAGTGAGCTTTATCAGCAATTTTCCTGGTTCAGAAAACCAGAAGCAATAGATCCTTGATTATAAACAAAACAATTATTATAAACAATGAAAAACATGTATAATTTTTGTTACTAAAAAGATAATGTTCTCTCTGTCTCCACTAGATAAATTAATGAGTCCTTAAGGATTATGAATCTGATGAAGTGCTAAGATATTAGCCTGCTTTAGATGCTCACATTTCTTAGTCTGGCCCTGTTGACACAGGAGAGATGCAAATTTTTTTTAAGTTAATTTGAACCATGTCTTCCATACTAGGCTATATGTACCACAGACATAGGGATTTTTATCTATTTCTTTTTCTATATTGTTACCTAGTGTATGACATACATGGTCATGGAATACATGGAATACATAAATGATCAGTCTGTGTTATGCTTACTATGTAAAGTTAAATGCATTTATAACTAATTGGTAAATTGCTGCATAAGAAACACTTTGAAAAAGATGATTAGGTGATAATAATACATGGTCAAGATAAACATTAGTATAGGCAAGATTTATCTTAGAAATCAAACCAGTTAACAGCAAGAACAATAAAAGTAAATAAGCTAAAGCATTTGCTTGACTACTACAACAGGTTGTCACCATTTAACATCTTCCAGATTATTCTTAAACCACTTGTATCCCAGAAATGCCTTCTAAAACTTCAAAGTAAAAATCGTTTTCATACTACCTTTTTATTTATTAAAATTTTAAAAAATATTTTTTAATTGTTTATATAGTTCATTTTTGAGACAGAGACAGAGCACGAGTAGAGGAGGGGCAGAGAGAGAGAGAGGAAAACACAAAATCTGAAGCAGGCTTCAGGCTCTGAGCTGTCAGCACAGAGCCTAATGCGGGGCTTGAACCCACAAACCACGAGATCATGACCTGAGCCAAACTCGGATACTCAACCGACTGGGCCACTCAGGCGCCCCTAAAAATTAAAAAAAAATTTTTTTAATGTTTATTCATTTTGAGAGAGAGACACACAGGGGAGGGGCAGAGAGAGAATTCTAAGCAGGCTTTGCACCATCAGTGCAGAGCCCAACGCAGGGCTCGAAATCATGAACCATATCATGACCTGAGCCAATATCAAGAGTCAGGCACTTAACTGACTGAGCCACCCAGGCACCCCCTCATACCACCTTTTTAAATCACTAAAGTTCATCAAAGAAATGTATTTTTAAAAATTTAAATAGTTTATTACCAAGTTGGTTTACCATATAATACCCAGTGCTCTTCTTTGCAAGTGCCCCCCTCCACGACAATCATCCCCTCCCCGGCCCTCAGCCCTCAGTTTGTTCTCAGCATTCAAAAGTCTCTCATGATTTGCCTCACTCCCTCTCCCCAACTCTTCCCCCCACTTCCCCTCCCATGGTCCCCTATTAGGTTTCTCCTGCTAGACCTATGAGTGAAAACATATGGTATCTGTCCTTCTCTGCATGACTTATTTTGCTTAGCATGACTCCATCCAGGTCCATCCATTTTGCTACAAATGGCCATATTTCATTCTTTCTCATTGCTATGTAGTATTCCATTGTATATATATATCACACCTTCTTGATCCATTCATCAGGTGATGGACATTTAGGCTCTTTCCATGATTTGGCTATTGTTGAAAGTGCCGCTATGAACATTGGGATACATGTGCCCCTATGCATCAGCACTTCTGTACCCCTTGGGTAGATCCCCAGCAGTGCTATTGCTGGGTCATAGGGGAGTTCTATTGTTAATTTTTTGAGGAACCTCAACACTGTTTTCCAGAGAGGCTGCACCAGTTTACATTCCCACCAAAGTGTAGGAGGGTGCCCGTTAAAGAAATGTATTTGAGAAGCTCTGCTGTTTTAAATACTTTTTAGCTAAGAAAGCTTTATGTTAGTTTGCCTCAGAGGCATCCGTAGGCAAGACAAGGACAAATAGTGAAATAGTTTATCAATTCCAAAGAAGACTTTAGTAAATATTATTTTTCCACTGGATAGTGAATTAAAGTGTCTGCATATTTGTGAAAACACTAATGCAAATATTTAAGTGTCATTTCTGAATGGACCAATTGAAAGAGTACAAGTTTCAGATACAAAAGAATAGGGGTTATATTTGAGGTCTGGCAGTCATTCTCTCCATAACTTAGGCCATATCACTTAACTTCTGTATGTCTTATTTTCTTAATCTATGAAATAACTTGACTGGATTGGGTAACTTCTAAGGCTCAAACAGTAAATGTGGAATCAAAATGAATATTTTGGATTTGCACAATTCCATGGTTTACACTGACCTTAGAAAAGTATTTATTTTGAAAGAGAGGACTTTAAAATTTTCAATACCTCTTGCGCTTGTTCTCAACATTGTATTGGAGGTTCTAGTTAGGGATATCAGTCAAGAAAAAGAAGGCATCCATATTGAAAAGGAAAAAGTGAAAATATCTCTATTTTACATAACACTGACATAATGACATAATCTTGTGTATAGGAAATATAAAAGAATCTATAAGAAAATTATTAGAACTAAAATAAATCTAGCAAGGTTATAGAATAATAGACTAATATACAAAAATAAGTTGTTTTTCTATACACTATCAATAAATAAACTGGAAATAAAATTAAGAAAACAATTCCATTCGCAATAGCATCAAAAAATAAGAGGTTTGCCAAATAAGAGTAAGAATTGTACACAACAAAATACAAAACATTGTTGAAGAAACTAAAAGAGGTCTAAATAGATGGAAAGAAATCTCATGTTCATAAATCAGAAAACTTAACTACTGTTAAGATGGCAATAATACCAAAAGTGATCTACAGATTGAACACAAAGTCTTAGCTGAGTATTTCCCAGAAATGTATAATCTGATATAAAATTCAAACAGAAATGGAAGGGGTTAGGAGAGTCAAAATCATCTTGATAAAGAGTAACAGAATTGGAAGATTTGCACTTCTTTTTTTTAATGTTTTATTTATTTTTGATATAAAGAGACAGAGCATGAAAGGGGGAGGGGCAGGGAGAGGGGGAGAGGCAGAATCCAAAGCAGGCTCCAGGCTCTGAGCTGTCAGCACAGAGCCCAACGTGGGGCTCGAACCCACGAATATAAGATCATGACCTGAGCCGAAGCCGGACACGTAACCAACTGAGCCACCCAGGTGTCTCAGATTTGTACTTCTTGATACCAACTTAGAGTAATTACAAAGATACTATCGTCATCAAGACAGTGTGATATTAACATAAGAACAAACAGATCAGTGGAAGAGAACTGAGAGTCCAAAAACAAACTTTTACATTATGGTCAATTACATTCTGACAAAGGAGATAGGGCAATTCAATGAAGAAAGAAGTCTTTTCAACAAAAATCTTTTCTGTTCAGTCAACAGGAAATCCACATGTAAAAGAATGAAGATGGGGGATCTTTCCAGAATACTCTGTGAGAGGTGAAGGAGTAGCATCTGTGCAGCTTGCACCCAGCAACACACTCCTTCCTGTTCCCCCACACCAGTCTCAGAGCTCACCAGCCGTAGAAAATAGTGAAAGAAATCACTTAATAGGATGTTTTGGGGGTCAAACCCAATGTCGTCCAGGAAGAACTGAAAAAGGCTGATAGGCCCTGAAGTACCCCCCTGGTAAGAAGTCAAATGATGGAGTGAAGTTTAAACAGATTTTTCAAGCTTATGATGTGCTCTCTGATGCAAAGATATGGGAGATTACATGACAAAGGAGAACAAGCAATTAAAGAAGATGGAGCTGCTGGTGGTTTTAGCACCCTGATGGACATCTCTGATATGTTTTTTGGAGGAGGAGGAAGGATGCAGAGAGAAAGGTGAGGTAAAAATGTTGTGCATCAGCCCTCAGTAGTAGCCTTAGAAGATTTATATATGGTGCAAGAAGAAAATCAGCTCTGTAAAAGAATGTGATTTGTCACAAATGTAAAGGCTGAGGTGGTAAGGTAAGAAAGGAGTGGCAGAATGCAGTTTCAATTGCAAAGGTTCTGGAATGCAAACAAGAACTCATCAGTTAAGACCTGGAATGGTTCAGCAAGTTCAGTCTGCATGTATGCAGAGTCAGGGCCATGGGGAACGGATAAGTTCTAAAGATAGATGGAACAAAGACAGTTTGAGAGACAATTTTTAGAAGTTCATATTGACAAAGGCATGAAAGATGGGCAGAAAATAACATTCCATGAATCAAGAGATATTATCATTGTTTTAGATCAGAAGGACCATATTGATTTTACTTGGCAAGGAGAAGACTTTTTCATGTGTATGGACATAGTGATGGTTGATGCACCATGTGGCTTTCAAAAGTCAGTATCTACTCTTGACAACTGAACCATTCTCATTACCTCTCATCCAGGTTAAATTGTCAAGCATGGAGAAATCAAGTGTACTAAAGGAAGGCATGCTAATTTATTGTAGACCATATGGAAGTAGAAGAGACTGATGAAATGGAACAGGTAGAACTAGTAGACTTTGATCCAATCAGGGAAGATGGCACCATTACAATGGAGAACCGTATGAGGATGATGAACATCATCTTAGGGGTGGTGTTCAGTCCCAGGCCTCTTAATGGGGCCAGTGAATAACACTGCTGGCTTTTTATATGCAGTAGTGAATAAGTGAAGAACTATAATCATATCTCACTGCTTGCTGTTGTTTTTAATATTCAACTATAGTAGTGTTTCAAAAGTTAAATGAAGAATAAACTCCAATATAAAAGCTCTGACTTTGCCCTGTATATATGATGATTTCAGTGTGCAAGATAAACACAATACTTGTAAAAACTACTTTTCTTTAAAACAGTTTATTTATTTATTTTGAGAGAGAGAGCATGAGCAGAGAAAGAGGAAAAGCATTCTAAGCAGGCTTTACACTGTCAGTGCAGGGCCCTATGTAAGGCTTGAAGCCATGAACCGTGAGATCATGACCTGAGCCGGAATCTAGAGTTGGATGCTTAACTGACTGAGCCACTCAGTGCCCCTGTAAAAGCCACTTAAAAAAAAGTCTCCCCTACCAATTACCATGTCTTGTAACTGATTTCAGCTCTCTATACATGAAACAGCTTAGACTGAAATGCTATTGACTTCAGTACATGACCCTTAATTGTTTAACTAAGTTCTATGCCCAATGTGGGGCTTGAACTCAAGACCCTGAGATCAAGAGTCATATGCTTTCTGACTAAGCTAGCCAGGCACCCCATGACCCTTAATTGTTAAGCTATGATGTTATGAAGTTAAAACTTGTATTTAACTGGCAATCAGACAAAAACTTAATTTGTAGAGAAGCACTGGTCTGTAATTATATTAAGTGGGATTCATTGTGATGTTTCTGCATTAATTCTACTGCCTCGCCTATTACTTGAAGGCGACATGCTGTGTCATTTGGCCTGTAGTAACTGTGATAAAAATGTTACCCCTCTAAAGAAGGGGTTTATCATGATATGTTGCTGCTTGAGGGCTTACATTTATAGAAGGCATGCCCTTCAGCTGTGCCACCTTTTCCTTTTTTAGTTATTTATATATATAATTACTATATATAAATTATTATATATAACATTATATTATATATAATCTTTTTATTATATAAAATATATATTATATACTTATATATATGTATATACATATACATGTGTGTATATATATACAGACAGTCCTGGTTACACTTTTCTCCTTCTCTTTGGACCTTCAAAGTAGTGACTTTGGGAGCAGGGTAAATCAGAGTAAAGAGATCTTTACATTGAGAAGTAATTTGCATGTATAGGATAGGAAGGTGTTTTAGGTGTTTTTACAGGCTTACTTTAACCCATTTAACTGATGCTCCAAAGTAACTGTAATTTAATATTGGCAGTACAGCTTTAATTGTATGCTTAAAAGCACATAAGCTTAAATATGGATATCAGAATTAAGCAATTCTTCAAATGTATGAATGTCTCCTTAATATACTGATTGTAAAGCTAATAATAATAGTAATAATAATAATAATAATAAAGAATGAAGTTGGGCCCCCTACTTCACCCCAAATACAGAAATTCACTTGAAATGGAACATAGACCAAAATGTAATAACTAAAACTGTAAAGTCTTAAAAGATAACATAGCGGTAAATCTTCATGACCTTGTATTTGGAAATGCCTTCTTAAATACAACATAAAAAGAACAAGCAAAAAAAGAATACAAATAAAGTGAACTTTGTAAAAATTAAAATTTTTGTGAAACAAAGGATACCATTAAGAAAGTCAAAAACAACCCACAGAATGCGAGAAAATACTTGCAAATCCTGTATCTGGTAAAGGACTTGTATCCAGTATGTATGAATTTATATATGTGTGTACATATATTTATACATATATATCTCACATATATGTGTCAGAACAATAAAGGATAAATAACCCAATATAAAAATGGTCAAAGGATTTGAAAAAACAAGACACACAAACAGCCAATAAGCACATGGAAAGATGTTCAATGCCATCCTTCATTGGGGAAATACAAATAAAAACCACAACGAGATACTATTAAACCTATACCAAATAGGCTAAAATAAAAAGGACAAACAATAATAAGTGTTGATGAAGATGAAGAAATTAAAACCTCAGATGCTGCCAGTGAGAATGTAAAATGCTGTAGCCACTTCACAAAAGTTTGGCAATTCCTTAAAATGTTAAGCATTGAGGTACAGAAAGACCTAACAATTCCATTTCTAAATACCCAAGAGATTTTAAAACAAAAGTTCACACACACGCAAATGTATACAAATGGTCTTAGGAGCATTATTCATCATAGGCAAAAGTGGAAACAACCCAAATGTCTATCAACAGATGGATGCCTGAAACAAACATTATATACATACAATGGAGTATCATTCAGTCATAAATAGGGATGACATATCGGTCATGCTATTAGCATAAATCTTTCAAAGATGATAACATGATAACTTTAAAAAGCTAAGCATAAAAGACTATATGTTGAATGATTCCATTTATAACACATGTCCATATAGGCAAATTCATAGAAACAAGAAGTAGACTGGTGGCTGCCAGAGGCTGGGGAAATAGAGAGTGACTACTCATGGGTACAGGTGTCTTTTGGAGGATGACAGAAATGTTCTGAAACTTTTGATGATGATTGTATAATCCTGAATTATACTAAAACACTTAAATTATACATTTTAAACAGGTGAATTTATGGCCTGTGAATTATATATCAATGAAGCTGTTATTAAAAAATAAAATTGAAATATATTCTAGAAGTCTGTAGATAAGCTAATAGTAGATAGACATAAAATCATTATTAAAGATGGTCAAGAGTATTTTGGGGTTATCTCTATTTTTTTTAGAATGATGTTATAATGGACAGAAAGAAGTGCTTTGTTGCTTGAAACATCCAGAGAACAGACCTAAATTAGTATTTTTTTAATGCTGCCATCCTTCAACACTTCATTAAAAAGAATGTAGTAGGGGGCCCAAGGAACCTATAAAGCCCCAAACTACAACCAAATTTCAATTAAAGCAAAGTTTAATTTCTGCATATTATACGCAACTTTGAGCCCAGGGAGTGAATAATCTTTCTTTTGCAATGTGCAAGTAGTATTTCTCTTACCTGCCTCAGGACACATTTAGATGAAAGAAAACACATTAAATTATTGATGTAATGATTAATTGAAAGTCCCCTTAAATTATCTAGCATATTTATAGCAGTCCTTCAGCCCTGTTCAGGCAAAACTACAACTCCTACAAGTATGTTCAAAATCAGTCATGCCTTCCTTCCTTTCTTCGTTCCTTCCTTCTGTGTTCCTTCCTTCCTTCCTTCCTACCTTTCTTTTTTGATGAATTACAGTATTGAAGTAAGCAGAATGAATGCTTAGGATGTCGTCTGGATAATGGCTGACTTTATTCTGTGCCTCGTCACATAGGAAGATACTCTGTCCGCTCAATATATAACCATATTTGGACTGAATCTCCTTAGTGTTTGCAGTAAATTCCAGTGCTGCCGTGGTGCTACATAGAGTGTGCCGGTGGGATTCCTCGTGATATCACCAGTTCTGTCACTAGTGAGTCTGATCTGGGATAGCAACACATGTAATAAGAACCATTTACTAGCCTATGAAAAATAGACAGTGGCTTCTGTGACACAAATATAACTCACTGCCAAGTATAACACTTAGGCAGGTGCATTTTCAGGGAACTAAAAGGAGATGGGAGAGAATGGAGTGGTCTTTGTGGGTAGGACATGTGAACATTTTGCTAGACAGATAATATTTTTATTTTAAGGGTATTTAAAAGATACCTTTTAAAAGATGGTGTTCTAAATCATCTTGACTAGAAATCAATCCATCTAGGAATTGAAAACTTTTAAAAATATACAGAATGCCAGGCCCCATCCCCAATCAATTTGTTCAGCCTCTTGGCACAGGCTTTGAGCACATATGATTCTACTTGTAGCCAGGCTTAAAAAAACTACTGGTTTGAACAGATACACAGCTATACATTTTACCGTGGGAGTCAGAAATGTTTCACCATCCCTCAGGAACATCTTTCACTTTGCTAACAATTGCCACTATCAGCAAGTTATTTTATTCCTTCTTTCTCTAGCCAAAGACTTGTTAGAAAGGATTAAAATTTATCCCATGGGCTCTAGTAAGGGATTGCACCTCAATTCCCCTTGACTTTTCATTGTCTTTGGTAGATGAGAAACACATGTATTTTTAACTCACAACAAGAACAGCAACAAGAACAACAACAACAATCAGGTAGAATAATTTTTCAGTGAAATAGGATTCCCCTGTTAACCTAAAGGGATACAGTATGAAATGATGCCTTTTCAGAGTTGTCTCTGGTACAGTTATTCACAAGCTGGGGTGCAGGCAGGATTTCTCAGCCTCAGCACCACTGACATCTCAGCTGGATAATTCTTGCTACAGAGGGGCGGTCCCATCCACTGTACAATGATTAGCATCCCAGGTCTCTAACCTCTAAATAATGACAACAAAAAATGTCTCCAGACATTGTCAAGTGTTCCCTGGGAGCATAGGTAAAACTGCCCCTGGTTGAGAATCCCTGGAATATAGTTTTGTAAGAACTTAGCCCATAACAAAATTATAATATTTATACTAGTCTTCTGTTTACCACATTGAATATTATTCATTTTGACATTTATACTACGAAATATATTTCAAATTTGGCTCATGTCTAGGAGTCTAATTATATATAATATCTCCTAATGCCAAGGAGCATTTTCTATTGAAGTCAATTTCGGTATCATACTCATAATCAGCTTCCTGCTTTGCTCCAGGCAAAAGAGAAAAATAAGATCACACACACACACTCACACTCACACACACACACACACACACACACACACACACACACTCTGCAGTAGATGTCTAGATAAATGGCCTTTGCTGGCTCAAGCTAAGACTCAGTTTTAAGAAAGTTGTTTGGTCTGATTCCTATTTTCTGTGAGCTTAGTCTTTGACTAACATAGCCTTTAGGATTGGGGAAGTTTAAGTGTATAGTATTTTTGTTTAAAAGGCCTTTCTTCAAATTGAACACAATGTTGTTAGAGAAAACCCAGTATGGTTAAATGGGAATGAATGAAAATAGAAGATATAAACATCAACACTCAAAGTCAAGAGCATACTACAAAGACCAAGGATTCCCTAATGAAAAAAAAGATTGAGCCGATTAATCAGAAAAGTAGGTATTTTAGAGTTGAATTACATGCTTTATGATTTTTTTTTCTTCCCTTGGCTGGGAATACATGAACAAATCATCCAATTTCTGAAATTTAGTTAAAAGAAAGGCTTTGCTGCAAACAAAGGCAGAGACAGTGTAGCTAAAAGTAAGTCATGGAAAATGAATATTTTAAAATTCCTTTGGAATTACAAGGCCCCTGACTAATAGCACAGAAATGATGGCCCATCATTACAATCTTTGCCCCAGTAAATATACACTATTTACATCACATTCGCAATAAAATAGCAACAAGGAAGACCATTTTGACACAGCTTGGTGCTTATAATGTCATTCTCTGCCTTTCTGTGAATATTCCATTTTTGTACAATGCTAAAGAAATCACATTTTCACTCGTCTATAGTTCATTATGGCTCATTGCTGTAGCAACTGCCAAACCAGTCAATTTGTATAAATAATAGAACAAGCTTCTATTGTCTCTCATCTGACACAGTGCCAACTAGTCGGTCTACCTTCTCCAAGAGGGAAATCGTGTTTTTAAACTCTTCATCTAATTTTAATGTCCCTGGAGTTATCCTCAGTAAATTCTTTTGGAGCCCTGAACTGAGGGTATGCACTCAAGTACTTACTCCTTTAAATCAGGCCATATAAAGACTACTGATTCCGATGTTGCCATTAGATAAAGAACAAAATCCTATGTGAGTATTTGAAAGATCAAGTGAATTTGTTTTCCTTCTGATTTTTTATAACACTGGCAATTTAGTGACCTTGGTTTTTCTAAATTACTCACCTCCCAGCACATCAATTAATGTTTGCCTAATTCAGATTTCTGGAATCAATCATGCTTCCCTAAAGAAGTAAAAAATGGCTCTGGGCTCTTAGTTTTACAACTTTAACTCTCAGCTTGGTTTTTGTGTTTCGGCATCATTTCTAGCAGTGAGAAGGATAGATAACAATCTTCTTATCCTGCATATTAGTTGTAGATCCAAATTTTACAAAATTTGTAACTCCAAAATTTATAAAACAATGCATAGCACCCAAAATTTACAAAATAGAAGTATTCAATGGTTAAATAAGCTAAGGTCTATAAAAGCAAATGGGTACATTTCTAAAGGGTCATCCTCACCTACCTATATGCTAGATGTACACCTAAAATTCTTAATTAGAGATTTATTCCTTTGAATAGCAATTCATGTCGCTATAAGATCCTTTTTGTTACTTTAAAATTTTTATTTGCAGATGCTTTCAGATTTACGGAAAAGTTGCCAAGATAGTATGAGAATTTCCATACACCCTCATTCAGCTTCCTCTAATGGTAACTCCTAACATAACCACGGTGCATTTGCCATTACTAAAGAATTAACATTCAGATTTTACCAGTTTTTCTAATGATGCCCTCACCCCCACTCCACAACTATCCAATCCAGGGCACGACATTACATTTACTAAGATTCCTTTTATAAATACAAAAATTTCCAGGCAAGGTAATTTATTAAATTACCAACCAACCCTATTATGAACTCATTTATTACATCAATCTTCTTCTGGAAGGAAAAGATAAGGGCAGCATAAAAACCCTGGGCTTGGGAGGAGATATAAAGGAATTGTGGAGGGAAGGAAATGCTGCCAAGATAGGAGGTAACAAATCAAAGCCAAAAGACATTCGATTTTGCCTGGGGCAGGCCCTGTGCGTCTAAGTGTAATTAGTTTCCTCAATTACTACATCTGACAAACTAATTTTCATTTGAGAGAAAACAACAAATCATTAATTATGGTAATAAGTCACGGATTAAAATCTTTGTGTGTGGATTCTACAAGCTCTGTGATTTGTGCCCTGCGTCAGCCACCATTTTGCTTTTTCAGCCTCTCCAGCATTCACTCCTGAGACTCTTGTGTGAACACATCTCTGATGCCAAGCCCAGGACAGCACGACTCACTGACTCTGCAGAACCAATTGTGAACCAACTCTGCCATTGGCTGTACTTCCTTGTGATGCCCTTAGTAGCTACAGTCTTGTGGTGATAGCTCCCCGAAAACAAGCATGTATTTTTTAGAAGCAGCAAAGTATTGTGATTAAGAGCATGTACTTTGCAGTCCAATTTGGGTTCAGATCTTAGCTACCACTTAATACTCTTGATCTTGGGCAAATCAAATAACCTCTCCAAGCCTCAGTCTACTCATCTGTAAAGTAGGGGCAATAATAGAGCATAGCTATTTTTAACAAGGGGACTGAACGAGATGATCTCCATGACTATGTACTTGACATATTAGTCATCCCTGACACGCACAAGGTCAATCTTATCCATGTTTTCAAACCAATCCTCCAGTCGGGAAGGACAAAGGACAATGCTTTCTGTCCTACTATCCAGGGAGGTTTATAATTTACCTGCTTCATCAGATGTATGATCTTGGGGATCAACCATGATTCTTGGGAACTTATGTTCCTTTCTTTATCTCCTTTATTGCCAGACAGACCTAGGATCCTTTTCTCATATGAACATCCCTAAGACCTTCCTTTTCTCCCTTCCACATTGTCTCAGTGGACTTTAGACTTTATCTAGGCACCTCCTCCCAATACCTCCTGGTTATAATGCCAGGCACTATAGTAGGCACACAGGATGAGGATAAAGCAGAGAAAAAATATGTTTTGTGCCCACAAGAGGTTTATCTATAGTCACCCACAGCTGGAATTCTATATACAAACCACCCTTTCTCTCAATTGCCTGTGTTGGCTGTCCAAATTTGTCACTGGGCTCTAATTAAGGGAAATTCCAACATCAGTCTCCCTTGGCCTGTGCTATCCCTTGCCTGAGCCAGAGCCGTGGGCCATTCTCTGCTATAGGGTCAAGTTTGTGAGCATTGGGGTCAGATCTTATGCCTCCTTTCCCCTTGATTTTCATATGTTAGGGGTTGCCATGACCATCACACTTCATAACAGAGTTGCACTTCACAACAGCAATAAAAGCATCATAGATGCTTAACCTTACTAGTAGTAATAAATGGGAACTGTCAGAATTACCTACTTTAAGTAACTAGTTTAGAGATTTAAATACTCTGTACTTCCAGGTATCTTGAATCTTGAGTGGGAAACTCAGGGAATCACATAGCTAGTGATATTCCTACTTTCAAATCATGCATTAATTATTAATAATACGCATTCTTAAATGGACATACATGGTTATATAGGAAGCAATTATATTTAGAACAATGGCTAAGTTATATTGTTTCACAAGCTGTGCTTCTGTGGGGAGAGATCAGCGCTTCTGTAGTCCATGCTGTTCTATAAGTATTCCTTCATCACCTAGCACATTCAGTTTGAGGCTTGCTTTCAGTTCCTTTGACCACCTAAGCATTTTTTACCACAGGACATTTGCATAAGCTGTGCAAGTACCTTTAAAGGAATTCTCTTCCACACACCAACTCCTATATCACCTCAGTCTCATCTTAAGCCTCAGAGACGCTTTCATTATCTTCTAAACGAAATTAAATGGTTTGTTATAGCTGCTCACTATTCTTCATGACAGATGTTACAATTATAATTATTTTATTTGTGAGCAGCACAGTCGAGTAATCAAAAGCACAGGCTCTGGGGTCTATTGAATGCTTATGTTGAAATCTGGTTTCAGTGCTTTCTGGGATAAATCACATGGATAAATGACTTAATTTCTCTATGCCTCACCGATAATATTACTTACCTCACAGAGTTGTGTTAAAGACTTAAAGAAACTATCCACATAAAACACAGAGTCTAGCATCTAATAAGCTCTTAGTAAATGCCAACCACAATAATGATGACTTAATAATAATACTGTAATAGCCATAATAATAGCCATAATAATACTGTATTATCAGTAAATATCTGCTAAACTACTGAATGAATGAGAAAAAAATAAATACAAATCAGGTTTCCCTTGGTCAGAGTGTACTGTTTAGATAAAAGAAAAAGTTGTTGGTTCATGAAATTACGTAAGAAAACAAAGAACAACCTGAGAGATCAATAACTCTCACAAGTTCAGAAGGACAAAAAGTAAAGGAAACAATTTACCGTAGTCAAATGTAGCCATAAGTTCTTAAAAGACAGTTTAGATGGGGGGAGGAGGGGGACACAAATGGTTCAGTGCTAAAAAGTACCATTTTTAGTAACAAAATCTAATTAAAAGATGATCAAATAAAACAGAAATTGATATTTACTTTACATGATGCATACGTTCCTGGAAAGGTATATGAGGGCATTCAAATAGTGAGTGCACAAAGGGAAACTGCTAGTTCAAGGATTACTGTGAGGGCTGCCTGCCTGGCTCAGTTGGTGGAGCATGTGGCTCTTGTTCTCTGGGTCGTGCGTTTGAATCCCATACTGGATGCAGAGATTACTTTAAAAAAACTCCTAAAAAAAGGATTACTACAGGAAAACAAGTCACAATCCTATAATTGTTTTTTTCTTATAATCTTGGATTTTCACATATTGAATTTAGTCTTAGATCAAGGTTCATCAGAGCCTTAAATTTAAATTAATTTAAATACAGGCACACTGTAAAAGTCACATGAACTCAAGATACCCAAATGTGAAATTTTTAAAAGAATCTGTTTAGTAGCAAAAATTAACATTAGCACTGTGCCTTAAATCCCTAGGAAAATAAACTAGGCTTCTAAGTACTGATATAATTACAAGACTCCTTATGAAATGAGAGTGCCAGTTCCATTTAATGTCTCAGATTGGCTTCAGGGATGGGTATATAACTACAACAGAAATATTCAAACAGGGTTTTTTTAAACGTTTTTTAAATTTATTTTTGAGACAAAGAGAAACAGAGCATGAGTAGGGAGGGGCAGAGAGAGGGACGAGAGAGAGAGACAGAATCTGAAGCAGGCTCCAAGCTCTGAGCTGAGCTGCCAGCACAGAGCCCGATGCAGGGCTGGAACTCATGGACTGTGAGATCATGACCTGAGCTGAAGTTAGACGTTTAGCCAACTGAGTCACCCACACACCCCCAAACAAGGATTTTAGAGGTATACCTTTCGTATAAAGCAAAGCTAGAAGAATTTCTACAATGCTTGTTTTACTAAAACAAAAGCAAAGCCTCTGAAGTAACCATGGTCACATTACAAAACTGTTTTAAAAATGCTAGCACTGTTAGGGCACCTGGGTGGCTCAGCTGGTTGAGTGTCTGATTTCAGCTCAGGTCATGATCTCACAGCATGTGCTGCAAGCCCCACATGGGGCTCTGCGCTGACAGCTCGGAGCCTGGAGCTTACTTTGGATTCTGAGTCTCCCTCTCTCTCTGCCCTTCCTCTGCTCATGTTCTGTCCCTCTCTCTCAAAATAAGTAAATGTTAGAAAAAAAATTTTTTAAATGCTAGCACTGTTTAAAATAAACAATAAAACACACCTATTTTTAACAAGATAATATAATAATCTTACAATGCATTATTTTCATATTTCAAATCAATATGTAGGAAGAGTATTCCCAGGACCTATTTCCAAGTGTATTTAAATTTGGCCAAAATGGAATCATTCACACAGATATATAAAAACCAAAGTTTTAAATCTCTCTCATGGGTGGGGATGCCTGGGTGGCTCAGTCGGTTAGGGTCCAACTTCAGTTCAGGTCATGATCCCATCCATGGTCTATGAGTTCGAGCCCCACATCAGGCTCTGTGAGCCTACTTCAGGTTCTGTGTCTCCCTCTCTCTCTCCTTTCTACCCCTCTCCCACTTATGCTCTGTCTCTGTCTCTCAAAAATGAATAAATGTTTATAAAAACTTAAATCTCTCTCAAATATAAATCAAAAATAAGCTCCCTTTTTCCCTAAAACCTTTTTTAGCTTTATGATTGTAATATGAAAACACTCCACTTCTTCATTCCTATTCAAACTCTTATTTGCTGCTTTTCACCTGCCATTTCACTAAAGGCATGTACCGTTTATTCATACAAATGTACTCACAATGACAATGATTAAAACACCTTAATATATCTATTGATTTTAAATACTCCTTTACTCTTGTTTAATTAATTACCTTCACTTAAGGCTTGTTCATAGGCTAGGGGTCTTTAATTTATTTAGCATTCTTTTCTTATATAATAAGTTCTTAGAAGTTGGGGATCAGGTGATTAACATGGTATTAGATAATAAAAGACACCTTGGAGCAAGGATAATTGAAAAATTATGAGACTAACACCATGGCTGCCTAGCACGCTAATGGCTTCTTCAACAAATACTCTCTGGTACCTTCTAAGTATGGGGCTTTATGTTATGTTCTATGGGAGATAGATGCCCAAAGCTTGTTATCAAATTGCTTAGAGACTGCAGTTCAATATCTAGCTTCCAAGGCTAGAAGGAACTCAGCAGCATATAGGATTTTCCAGGCACTTCTGCAAATTATAATGGGTGCAGATCATTATGAGACTTGGTGACAACCTTGGCTCTTACATTTCCAGAACAGCAGGGACTGGCAAGGTTATAGATCTTAGGATGCTGTCATTTTTTCTTCTGCTCTTCTCCTAGCAACAGATGCAGTTACAGGAAATGCTTTAGAAATTGGGGTTCATTAGCTATTTTAAAAGCTGGAGAATTTTTATAAAGGGTGGAAATTGCACCCAAAAATATCTCAAGGCTATGAAAATCACTGAAAATCCTTGAGTTTTCTGTTTAAGATCTTCAAATGCTGTGTAATCAGAAAGGAGACCTCCATCATGTAATTAGCTTCACCTTCAACCCCGCTGAGGGAGACAGGGTCTATCACACCCATTTATTTCCCCTTCTTATAGGAGAAAAGAAATTCCTACCATAGGAGTATTTTTGAAGTGTTCATATATTCATCTTTGAGACTTGTATTTGCTTATTGACAATTTTACAAAAGTTGATTCCATTTGAAGAGAGAGGTTATTTCAAGGACATACAAGAATTATTCTCAGTTATATCTAACATAATCATCATGACTGATAACAAAGCCAAAATATTACTAAGGAGAAATCTCAAATTTCATCTGAAGTTGCTGGACTTCTTTTCTATTTCAAAGAGGATGGCACTAAATATGGGTCTGAAAAGAAACCCACAATTTATGCTCTGAATCTCTGACAAATTAGGAGTAATGTCTGTGACACTATGCAGGTCACAGCCTGTCAGGTAAGCATTTCTTACTGTGTGGCACCGACAATGCATATATTAGCTATGTAAATGTGAGATCTATACACACTTTCCAGGTTAGAATATGTTTAAAGAATATGGTCATAAATAATGCGTAGTAATACCAAGCCTGATTCTGGAATGTCTGGGCATCCACAAATTATTCATAAGGAATAAAAAGCAAAGCTTTTAGACACATCTAATGAACTAATACATGATATCACTAAAATAATGATGTAGAATATCGTAATAAGTTACAGCTTGCTAACAAATGAAATTCTTGAATCTTAAACAGTAGTTACAAAACTCAGTTAGAAAGCAGCCTGCTCAAGTTACTGAGTGCAGGGTGTATTCCATGACATATTTCCTCCCCATTCTGTTCTTAAACATCACATCCAGCCAAGACGTTTGTAATGTGAGGCAGTGAGCAACTGCTGGTCAGGTCTGGTAGGGAGTTGTCTTCTGCAAAAGAACTGAGAAGTGCTAGCCAGGTATCTAATACCCAGGTTCCTTCAGGTTGAATAAAATAATACCTCTGCATCAAGAAACAAGATCTAAGAAGCAGAAAACTAGATGTTACTCTCAGTTTTGCCATGAAGAGCTGAGGTGAGTGAACTTAGGGAAGGCAGTATATATAACCTGCCCGAGCATCAGATTCTTCATCTGTAAAATGAGAACAACAGCTGCCCTGCCTATCTCACAGGTTGGGTGAGCATCCAATAAGACAACAGATGGGAAAGTATTTTGGAGAGGTAGAAGAGGCAATACACAGAGAGAATTAAAATCTAATTTCAAGACTCAAAGCTTTTTAAACCACCTCTAGATATGTGAATGTGCATAACATGTGAGGACATAGGTGTGGACACAAACACACATGAAAACACACAAAAGGCTTGTGTTACCAACTCTTGGATCTGTAAAACTGTAAGAGACTCAACTCCTCCTGAATATTCCAGCCAACCTCCAGCCATTCAGATTTTTAAGAGTTCTTCTAGGGGTGCCTGGGTGGCTCAGTCAGTTGAGCATCCAGCTTCGGCTCAGGTCATATCTTGTGGTTTGTGGGTTCGAGCCCCGCATCAGGTTCTGTGCTGACAGCTCAGAGCCTGGAGCCTGTCTTCTGATTCTGTGTCTCCCTCTCTCTCTGATCCTCCACTGCTCATGCTCTCTCCTTCTCTCTCTCTCTCAAAAAAAAAATTAAGAGTTCTTCAATGTAGCCATTGGTCTGATGATGAACTTGGGTGTATTAAAGACTGTTCACATTTTCCTGAGTCACAGGCTCTTTTAACTGATCAAAGTGTATTTTGATTGGTCATATCTTCACTTTAAAAAAGAAGAAGCCAAAATGATTGTTTTGTACTTAAGGAACATGTGACATATGGTCACAGAGAGAGCAAGGAGGGGCCTAAGGGGACAATGGAATGCTCTCCCGATGGCCTTTCTAAACAGACATTTCATGGGAGTGAATGCTGACCCACTATGGTTTATAAACCTCATATTTTTTTGGCTCAAAAAAGAAAATATATGGAAAAGAAAATGTTGATTTTGAATCGCTAAGTAAGGCGGAATCAAGATTTCACATCTGCAGGGAGTTTTTAACCCATCTTGAAAAAAAATGTACTGCTTATTAATAAGGAATATATAGTACATATTTTTAGAGAAATTTAAGTAAAATCAATCTTAGTTTTTCATATGAGAAGGTCATAGTGCTACAATATGTATTCAAAAACAGAGAAAGAACCAAATATTTCCTTAACATCAGAGATAAGTGCTAGCTAACTGCTCTATCTATAAGTATTAGAGAGAGGAAAGAGGGGACTTCATTTTAGTTGCTGATTAAAGTAATTACCTCCGTACTGGGGGAAATGGAGCTCCCTATAAATACTTTCTTATCAATAATCATAATATGTAAGTTGCCTCTTTCACATTCTAAAAGAAAAGAACCAAACAGTGAACAAAGAAACTGTCAGGAGAATCTGAAAAATGAATTATCAATTTTTTTAAAAAACTTAAAAAGTAATCATCTTTTTCTTGGCCTTAAAAATCAAGTACCATTGCAACAAAATCCTTAAAAGTAAGTATCATCTCTTTAGGAGAGATGGAGTTGTAAAAGCATTTCCTATTAGTATCCTAATATCCCAAATCAGGCAAATCAGATCAACCATCAAGCTCTCTCATTACCCCCTTCCCCACCTACAGAGCTTCCTGGTGGTTTTGCAAGGGACCACAGCCAAAGATCATTAGACTTTCGAGAAAATTATCTGTTTAGAAAGAGAGACCAAAACAAATAGGTATGAAAACAAAATAAAGAAAACAGAGATTGCTCAGGGATACCAAGAAAAATGGTGCTGTTAAACTATTTCAATTAAAAAAAGAAAATTCATAAGGAAGAGAAATGTATTAAAATTGAAATATTATAGCAGAGCTGAAAAACTGATACACAATTTGGAAGATAAAGCTGAGGAAATCATTCAGAAGGTAGAGAAAGAAGACAGAGACTATAGGAACAAAAAAAAAAAAAAGAAAGAAAGAAAAGAAGAAAGAAAAGAAAACCTAAAAAAACTGGTTCAGAATATCTAATGTTATGATAGAGGCGTTTCAGGAAGAGAACCGAGAAAATAAGGATGAGAATGAGATTAATTCTCAGTGAAATAACTCAATAAAATTTTCTAGACTTGAAGAACATGAGTTTGCAGATAGAAGACCCCTTTGAGTTTCTAGGACAGTGGATAAAACAGAACCATAACAACAAACACCATTGCAAAATTCCATGAATCCTACAAATTTATAGAGAACAAAAGTTTTCCTAGGAAGGGTCAAGAATCAGAATGACATTGGTCTTGTCAAGCCACTCTGGAGGCTAGAAGGCACTGGAGCATTGCCTTTAATTCAGTGTACAATTCTATACACAATCAACCTATTAATGAAGAGTGTAGAATTAAGACATTTTCAGACCAACAAAGTCTAAAACCTTTTTTTTCCACTCAGGAAGGTATTAGAGGACGTTCACTTTCAAACAGCAATGTGAAAAGTGGAGGTGATGTTGGAAGGAATATATCACAAAAAAAGGAATATGTAAAGTAAAGGAACCTGGGTATCCAGAGCTGGAGCAAAGCGGGAAATCCCAGGGTACCAGCTGTGCAGCAGGCCTGGAGAATCACAGATTACATATTACAACAGGCCAGATGGCTCCAAGAGCACCTCCAAGAGGTTTAAACCGATGGAAAACTTAACAGGTTTGAATATGTTGAAAGAAAGTTTATGCAATGAGGGGAGAAACAAATACTTAGAAAATAAAGCCAAGGAAAAAACAAGGAAATTATTAATTTCAGGGAAAACAAAAAGTCTGGAAAGGAATAGAAGTCAGGAGTCAGATGTAAATGGAATTTACATAATCAATATTGTAGACTGTTAGATTGGTCCATCCAAAATTACAAAAATAACAGTCTAGACTTCCATTCAGGAAATGCAACAGATAATGCCTATGATAGGAAAACCAAAAATGAGCAAAATAAGCATGTTACATACAGATTCAGAGGAACTTTCTGAAAGAATCAGCTAAAAGAGGAGCTGTGTGGTGACCATGAACATCAGAAAACACACACAGTAGGCGATGTGTAGCATTAACGACTTCTTGGAGGGGCAAAAAACAGACTTACATATCTTTAAGACACTGAAAAGTTAGGTTTTCTGCTGCGTGCAGTAGAACCCATTCCTAAATGATACAAATTCCAGGAAGCAGATCTTCTGGTTGATACTGTTTACAGAAATTCTCTACTTTTAGTAAATTCTTCATCTCACAATTTATATCAAAAGGAACTACTTTGATTATCCTGCTGTTACCAACCACCCTCCTCTAGTAATTTCCCTCCTCTGAGGCACCCAATTCCCCAAGGCTGGGCTACTGGTGAGCTTACTTTGTTACCCTCTGCTGACATGCCCGGGGCATCCTCTACCCTCATGTGCTTTTACTCTGCCCTTTGCCCCAAGCATTATGAAATCAATTACTTATTACACTACTAAGTAATGTCATTTCCTCTCATCCTTTTGTCACTAGGGCCTTGAAAGCAATAGCTCATCCATCTTCTTTTCAGAGCAAGGCCCAAATAAGAAGGTCTTAAAATCATCAGGACCTCAAGCTAGGTCTAATCAACTGGAACCAGAGGAAGGAGGAGAAGACATTCGTGTCAGTTTCTTGCATATGTTGGAATTATTTTCTTTGGCAGAAACATGTCACATTCTTTCCTCGTGACAGTCAGCAGAGCTGATCACAGGGCTACACAGCAGGTCAGTGACAAGGCTAGACAACCTGGCAATCTCGCCATTATCCCAGCGCCCTGGTCACAGCACTGCAGGAGTCAGATTACCCTTCTCACCAGGAGAAAAACTCACATCTTCTGCATGGATTACAGTGTACTCACACTGGTTCAAAGAATAAACATTGCTCATTGTAGCGCTGGTAACAATACCAATAAAATTCTCTTGAAACTAGACAGTTAAAGTTTCCTTTTTAAGAAACTAATATATAAATATATCTGGAATTCTATTCTGTATAATCATTTGCTTCTAAACAAGCAAGAGACTTTCTTTGTTGTATATGAAGTTGTAATATATCCTCTTTCTTGGGCTGGATTAATAAGCAAAGATAACCAGATCCGTTCTCCTAAAGTTAATTAAACATTGTTTAAGTTATTACTGAAAGGAAATTTTAAGGCTTACAAGAAAAACTATTTTGACTTAGCATTAATGTTTAATTTTTCTATTTTTAAAAACCTTATGCATAAAAAAGATTTAAAAATAAATTGTATATGGGCCCAGCCCGCTTCCGCTGCGCCACTCTGCTCGGCAAGAATACAATACAAATATATATGAAATGCCTCTGTTGTTAATCATATTTATCCATACTCATCTATGTGAACATATTCCTGGGAAAAATAACATACAAGGATAAATTTTATAAACATATGAATATTTTTCTGAATTTCAGCTTATTTCCAGCAATAAGAGAGACAACGCCCCTGAAATTTTTTTTAATCAAATTCAGGACAGAACCATCTCAGGTAACATGCTACAGTGAGTGTTCCGATCTGGGAATGTAAGGGGCCCATCATTTCTGACATCATACCACATTTTAGGAGAGAACAGATGCTAAATAAAATTATTACAATATCTCCCAAAAGAAGGCAATTTTTTCTCTACCATCTCTGTCCCTTTTAAAGACACTTAGCTACACTTTCTTTTTGAAGCTGTCTCAATTTTATCCAAAGCAATTAAAATGTATTTGGAAATGAGTTTGGAAAATGTAATATGTAATTTCCTTGGCTTCAATACTCTCTATTGATAATAAACTTGAAATTTGGATATAAAAAAATAAATTGTATATATTAATTCATATTTAACTACTTAAAGAATATAGAAGAATTTCAAACTCGAAGTCACTGCTCTTTCATCATACCTCTGTCTCAGTGTTACTTTCTAAAATATACCTCACTTGTGGGGCAACAATGGAAACCAAAAATGCCTAAATAAAAATAAATTATATTTATCCGAAAAATGGCATAATGCAGAGCAGCCTATTATTTTTACCTGGTATATAAAGTCATATGGAAGAGCCTGGGTTTAATCACAAGAGGTACTGTAAAACACGTTTGTGACATCCTTTAACCTAGCTCACGCCTACATGAGAGATTGGTACATCTTATGAATTAAACATAAGTTCTGATTTATGTTCAGTTATCCCTCATATCAAAAACTACAGTAGCAGAGCTGTGTCACTGTGAATTCATTTAATGATATTGATGAGACAGCCAGCACAGAGATTGCAAAGTAACCGCCAGTGCATAGCCTGGCCCTATAAATCACTTCTGCAGAGTGTTTGAGCAATAAATAACAAGTCATTAATTCACAGTAAGTTATGCTAAGAAGCTCAAACTACATATGTACCAGATTGTAAATAAACGCCTCTGGTACAATATTTGAAACGGGCAATGTTTAGCATTAAAACAGTTTTATAAGAGCAAAAATTCATTGAGCAGATTTAATTCATTGTGGAATTTCCCTTGGTAGACATAAACCAACACAGAATTTTTAAAAAATCAACCCCCAAAACTTCTTTAATCCAGAGGGAAACACATTTCTGTTATTAAATCCAGTGGAACTTTTTTGGTGCATGAAATTATGAATCTATCCAGTGAATGATATAATGATTCTGCCATCAGGCCCGTGAATAAGCTTATAGCATTTCCTTAAAGAATAAGCAGGTGAGAATGAGGCTATTTATCCAAATGGTTAGCCTTGTTGCATCCACAGGACCAGCAGAAAATAGGTAGCTGTGATCACAGCCATTTGCTCTCCCATGTGAATCAAAAGAAATCATTTAAGTTCCAGTGACTTTCACTAACTTTCAGCTTTCACTATATGTTACTGCCTCGTGAGCCTCCCTAATCACCCTTTCTTCCCAGGCCCTCAGAGACTGAGTCCCTGTAGCCGCCAAGGATGACACCATCTGACCCTATCTGTCCTTTCTGAGCCTCCTGCAGATCCCAAGCCACACATCTGGCCTCCTCCTCTACTCTGACGCCTGCCTCTACCATGTGGCTGCTAAACTAAAGAGCCTTTCAAACAAATTCATTTCCAGATTAATTCTTCCCTGGAAATCAATGTACAGTGTAATGGGAACATTAATGGGAACAGGAACCTAGCTGAAAGTGGGGACTCTGGACTGAAGACGCTAGTGAACTACTTCTGACAGGGAAGGGACATATTTTAAGGGAAAAGGGGCCTTGCTTGTGGCGAGCTAGCACTGTATTTTCCTGAGCTATAGGGCATTTGCATATATATGACAAAAACTAATCTTGTCTTTTTCTTGCAGCTTTGTAATCTGTAATCAAGGAACTCTAAATGAGGTCTCATCAGGCAAGAGTGTTTATCTGATCCTTTATGCAGAATCTGAATACAAAGGTCCTAAATACAGTAGCATTCTAACTATATTACAGTTCAAGCTTATGTCTAACCTTCTGCTTACTATCACCTTAAGGCCACTTTTATCATTACTGCATTCTAATTGTAGCTTATCTAATATCAGTGTTTAAAATTGCTTCCTCTCTAGATACATTTGCTTGCATTTTTAAGCTTCAATATTGTTGTTGTTATTTCCTGACTATCTCTAACATTCTATAGGGATCTTTTGAATTCTCTCTTGTCCCTCACTGGTATTTAGCAACAAACATTTCTTCACTTAGCATCATCTGAAAATTTAATTAACTTGCTGTTTTCTGTTGTTTCAGGTCAATAATAAAGATGTTAATGTAGACGTAACATTAGTCTCCCTGAAAGGTCACTGGAAGCCTGAACTCTTGCTACATACATGGACAATTATCCTCTATGATCTTCTGGGTCAGTTATTTGCTTGTTTCTAATTATGTGGCAATGTTCACATCCTTGTCATTTTCAAGTTTCTCAGTAAAACCGAAAAAAGATCATACCCAATAGACAATTCTCTGTGTTTTTACAGTAACTGACACCTAGCAGTATCCATGAGGCATACACTAAAACAATTCTTCCTGGTTTTCTCCAAATAAATTAGAAAAATGCTAAGTAAAACAACTTTATCTTTGGATGGGAAAACTGAGGCAGAGAAGCCAATAACATCAAAAACCTTAATAAGTCAATCTGACTACTTCTGTCTTTACTTATTTTAAGGGGAGGTTACATATTATTCATTAAAGCCAGCATAAACATGTGTAAGAATGCTCCACTTGGACATGGTTGGGAAATTGTATTTTCCATATAAGTAAATTTTCCAGATGAGTCCAAAAAGCTGAAGTTTATGCCATGGGCATAGCAAGAAAAATTTAAACTTGGAATATCAAGAAATGTATCAAGAAGAAGGTCTTTGAGAAAAGGAGTAATACTTGAAGATTTCCTTTCTCTATACATTTTTCATCTTCTTTCTTTCTATCATAACATGCCAGTTTTGACACCTTAAATGACTCAGAAGACCATGTCTTTTTTTCTTTTCTTTTTAATGTTTGCTTGATTTTGAGAGAGAGAGAGAGGCAGAGAGAAAGGGAGACAGAGGATCCAAAGCAGGCTCTGCACAGACAGCAAAGAACCTGATACAGGGCTCAAACTTCTGAACCATGAGTTCATGACCTGAGCTGAAGTCAGACGCCTAACTGACTGAGCCACCCAGGCATGTCTCTTTTATTTTAAGTCTTTCTTTTCTTTTTATTTCCCCAAATAGTGGTTTTCTTAAACCACTATTAATTATTACTTAAACAACTTTATTAATCATATAAGTAGACTCTATAGTATTTTTAAATGTCTATTTTTTTTGTTTTCTTGTTCTTCCTTTTACATACAGCCAGCAATCAACCTTGTGGTCATCGAAAATGCATTGACGAAGGGCTCACACTGGCCCAGGTGAACTCTGAGCAGCAGTGCTGGCTCTTACTAGCTATAAAATCTAGCTGCATAATGAGAGCTGTTTAAGTACCAAGCCTCTGATTGCTACCATGGGGATAATAATATTGCTTATTTAATAAGATTGTTGTGAAGATTAAGCAAGAAGAATGAGGTAAAGAGCCAAGCACAGTGGATGACACACAGAGAGACACTTCGGAATCACATATTCTTAAAAATATGGGTGGATAATATGACACAAGCTTCTTTCTGATTTGGAGGTTTACTCTGACTGACTTACAAATGAATGAAGATTAAATTTTACATATTATTTAGTTCTATATGTTTAACAAATAACTTTCTTGGAAAGAATACAGTAATCTGAGCTTGTTCCAGAAAATCCAGAATATAAGGTCATGATCTATGTGAATTGATAAATACAAATGAAACATCCCCATTTTTGTCAGTAATGAAGGATCAGTACTGTGGTGTTAAGCATAACGCTTCACTGTCTTTGCTGTGTTATTGATCTGTGAGGAAATGATGGAGGGCAGAAGAGTGACCCAGAGGGCCAATGAGCTGAGGACTCACGTGGTGTGGTGAAAAGGGAAGTGGATCCGTAGGTTCTACTGTGGACTCTCATCATTTAGCTCCGTCTCGTTGAACTACATTCTTTTGCTTCAGTTTCCTCATCTTTTTTAAGTTTATTTATTTAGAGAGAGACAGAAAGAGTGCGACCGGGGTGGGGCAGAGGGAGAGGGAGAATTGCAAGCAGGCTCCACGCCCTCAGTCAGCGTGGAGCCTGAGGCAGAGCTTGAACTCATAAGCCTGTGAGATCATGACCTGAGCCAAAATCAAGAGTCAGATGCTCAACCCACTGAGCCATCCAAGTGCCCCTCAATTTCCTCATCTTTAAAATGAGGGTATATGTTGGTGGGAATGCAAACTGGTATAGATACTCTGGAAAATAGTATGGGGGTTTCTCAAAAAGTTAAAGATAGAATTGCCCTTTGATCCAGCAATTGCACTAGTAGATATTTATCTACCCAAAGGATACAAAAGGACAGATTTGAAGGGGCACCTGCACCCCAATGTTTACAGTACCATTGTCAAAAATAGTCAAACTATGGAAAGAGTCCAAATATCCATCAACTAATGAACAGATAAAGATGTGATGTGTGTGGGTGTGTGTGTGTGTGTGTGTGTGTGTGTGTGTGTGTGTATAATGGAATATTACTCAAACCATCACAAAGAATGAAACTTTGCCACTTGCAGTGATGTGGATGGAGCTAGAGTGTATTATGCTAAGCAAATTAAGTCAGTCAGAGAAAGACAAAAACCATACGATTTCACTCATATGTGGAATTTAGGAAACAAAACAGATGAACATATGGGGAGGGAAAAAGAGGGGAGGGGAAACAAACTGTAAGAGAATCTCAACAGTAGAGAACAAACTGCGGGTTGACAGAGGGAGGTAAAGTGGGGGATAGGCTAAATGTGTGATGGGTATTAAGGAGGACACTCGTTACGCTATGTTATATGTAAGCAATGAATCACTAAATTCTAGTCCTGAAATCAATATTACAATATATGTTAACTAACTAGAACTTAAATAAAAATTTGAAAGAAAACAAACAAAACAAAACAAAAACAAAACAAAACAAAACAAAGCAGGACCACCTGGGTGGCTCTGTCAGTTAAGCATGGGACTCTTGATTTGAGCTCAGGTCATGATCTCATGGTTTGTGGGACTGAGCCCCGTGTCGGGCTCTGCATACAGCACAGAGCCTGTTTAAGATTCTCCCTCTCTCCCTCTCTCTCTCTCTCTCTCTCTCTCTCTCTGTCCCTCCCCTGATCACATGCTCTCTCTCCAAGAAAACTTTAAAAACAAAAACTAAATAAATAAAATGAGGGTGTGGGTCTTTCTAGCTACCACTTAGAACCTAAAGTTATGCCAGGCAAAGTAAACTTATCAACACATCTACTTGGCAATGTTTTCTTAAAAAGTAACATTAGCCAAGTCATTCTATACATCCCTGACTATTCAGAGGAATAGCAAGGCAGCCAGCAAGGCAATTAGGGATGGGAGAAAGTACATAAAGAAACACAAGCACTCTTTAAGACAATGTAGAGATATGTTGGGATCTTGGGTGTATGGGTTTTCATTGTCAACCTTCAGCTCATTGTCACTCATATAACTTTGTATACTGAAAAGATTTGTTCATGAAAGTGATTTTATTTGTAGAACTGCAGACACATATTATAGAGCTATTACAGAGCTACTTCTCAGTCAATTTTTCTATGTAATTTTTTTTCATTTTCATTTTTTTTTATTTTAGAGAAAGAAAGAGCATGTTCAAGTGGGGAAGAGGGGCAGGAAAACAGAGGGAAGGAGAGCATGGAGCCTGATGCCAGGCTCAATTCCAATCATTATTTAAGCCAAAATCAAGGGTCCAACACTCAATTAAGCCACCTAGGCACCCCTGTTTTCCTTTTTTTTTTTTTTTGAGAAATTGTACTATCAGCCATATAATCATAGTTTGAGTAACATTTGACCTTGTAAAGTTTTACACATTTCACAGTGACATATAAAAGTTTTACTCTTTTCAGGAGAACAAAGTAATTGTATACTCATGTGATGAAGTATCTAAAACAAGCAGCTGGGAGGATGTCTTTAAGATGTAATTTCCCTCAGGTTTAAAGAAAAGTCATGAGTTCAATTTGATGCATCAAATGAAAAGCAAGTTATCTATGAAATGTTAAATGTATGATTTTCATTACTATATTTACTACAATTTTATTAATTTAAACATCTGATTTGCCAGGCAACTCATATTTCTTGGTCAGATACTGTTACTGCAACAATTTTATACTTAAAAATAAAACTTCTACTTGTGGGTTAGCATTATAGGTTGTGGGAAGTCATTCTTGTGAACTGCAACTTAAGTGTGACTTCTGTAGTCCCTTCAGAAGTCAAATGTTTAAACTCAAAGACTTTTTTTATTGGCACTCGAGTGTGTTACTTTGAAAATCTCCATGAGAGAAGAGCATTTTTTTTACATATACTAATTATCCAAGGCCATGGTCATTTCCAGCACTACTATACTGAAAAGCTCTGTGTAAATGGATTTGAATAAAAAAGTATTTCAAAGATAATTGATACTTAAATCTCCCGTTAAATCTCTCATAAAAAACACTTGTTTTTTTAAAGTTTAATCATGTATAATATCCTGTAAGTTGAACTGTTATGCACTGAGTTCTCTAAAATAGGGGGAAAAAAGGGCCTGTGTGCTCTAGAGTTTCATCTCCATTTTTCTCAATGTAGAATTAGCGAAAAAGGGATATAGTTTTCAAGACAGGTGTCACGACATTAAAAATGTTTTAATGTAAATCATGTTTAAATGTACATAAAAATAAAACGATCATATGCAGGAACTTATCTTCCAAAAGAAAAACATATTTGGGGCACCTGTGTGGCTCAGTCAGTTAAGAACCCGACTCCTGATTTCGGCTTAGGTCATGATCTAGCAGTTTCATGAGTTCAAGCCCTGTTGTTGGGCTTTGAGCTAATAGCGCAGAGCCTGCTTGGTATCCTCTCCCTCTCCCTCTCTCTCTCTGCCCCTCCCCCACTCATGCTGTCTCTCTTCTCTTAAATAAACTTTAAAAGAAAAAATGGAAAACTGATTTACAGTGGTTATCAGAGCCTTCTCTGGCAACACACACACACACACACACACACACACACTCACACTCACTCACTCCACACTCTTTGCTTCAGGATTTATATAATATAGACTCTACACAAAAATAATTTTATCTAACATCGCAACCACTATTCCAGAGACTGCTGCCTGTAAGACCATCATCTTTCTCTTTCTAGTAGCCCTTAAGAGGCTTCCCAGAATTTGGAGGATTATGAAATCCACACTAACACTGTGTGAAGTTGAAGATGCTGTCCATAACTGGCCCTTGAATCTCCCTCTTGGAAGAGAACTGACAACGGACAGATTGTGATTTTGTAGTAACAGCTCTAATCATTGTTCCTTGTTTATATTTCTTTAAATTTGTCTACCTATTGATACAGATTTTGCCACTCTTCTGCTCACTCATGTTTATAATATCATCCTATAATTTATTCACATCAAGTTAGCATTTCACTGCCTAGAAGAGTCTAATGTTACCCATAAATGTGATATTTCAATATGAATTCTCACTTTGAAGTGATTTATAAATCAGTGACCAAGGGCAAACAGATATTCAATGCAGCAGGCTAAGGTTCTAAAGATGCGGTCAGGTCCTCTCTATTTGAGGTAATGCTCTGCCTTTAAGATAGCAAAAGCAGAGATGAAGGTGAAAACCACTTGACCCAGCCGTAAAGGACTTTAAAGATTCTTTCACATTGTTAAAATAGTCAACACTAAGCATGCTCACATATTTATTTGTACAATAAGCCACAATTTCTAGAATCAGTCTGTAGGATTTCCTTTAGGAATAGCTTAAGTATACTTGTATTAAGAATTTACTTTCCCAGAGAGGCACCTGGGTGGCTCAGTTGGTTAAGCCTCCGACTGCAGCTCAGGTCATGATTTCACAGTTTGTGGGTTCGAGATCCATGTCAGGCTCCGTACTGACAGCTCAGAGTCTGGAGCCTGCTTCAGATTCTTTGTCTCCCTCTTTCTCCACCCCTCCATCGCTCATGTTCTGTCTCAGTCTCTCTCTTTCTCAATAATAAGCATTTTCCCAGGCAAAGTCTAAATTTAGTATACAAGAAAGGATAGACAATGACATTGCTATAACAAAACAGCATTAATAAACAGAGAAATATAGATGTTATCACTTGCAATCATTTTAAAGGCTCTACTATGAACCTATAATCATAAATAATTGGGACCTTAGAAAGTGAATATTTATATAATGTAATAAATTGATATAATATAATCCAATCCTTGTTTACTAGTGGAATATACATTCTCTATGGAAATGCTACATTCAAATTATAGAGCTGAAGCAACAAAGATTTTTTAAAAACATAAACATTAAGGGGTTCACTCGGTCCTGACTAGTGAGTTTCAAGGCCATGTATTCCAGGGAGCTTTGGAAAGCGGACACAATGTGTTGTTTTTCAACTGAATTAGTTTGCCTTGTAAAACAGACCTTTAAAAGGCCCTTATTAAAATTTAACAATGAAACAGAAAATGTGGCAAAATGGAAGGGTTTTTTTTTCAAGTTTTTAGTTAAATTTCAGTTAGTTAACATACACTGTAAGACTAGTTTTAGGAGTAGTAGGATTTAATGCTTCTTCATTTACACACAAGGCCCAGTGCTCACAATGAGAGCCCTCCTTAATGCCCATCACTCATTTAACCCATTCTCCCACTGACCTCCCCTCCAGCCATCCTCAGTTTGTTCTGTATAGTTAAGAGTCTGTTTTCTGGTTTGCCTCTCTTTTTTTCCATGTGTGCATCTGTTTTGTTTCTTAAATTCCACATATGAGTGAAATCATATGGTATTTGTCTTCCGCTGACTGATTTCACTTAGCATAATACAAGAGACAGTCTTCTTAATTAAACTGATGCTTAAGTATTAGAACAATGATAAGGAAACTGGCATGTGTACCTACATAGGTATTTGCTTAGCTGTAGTTTTAAATGTTTTTCTTCAATAAGTATTACTTTCACAACCAGAAAATAAAATGAATTTAAACATTTAAAAGGAAGTAGTATTTACTGTCAAGTTTAAATGTGAAGAACAAAGTGTGTTGGCAGCATGTATTTGTTTACTTTTATTTAAATTCTAAGTCCAAATAAAGGCACTTTGCATTCTGACCCAAATATGAATTACAGAAAGCCAAAAAAATTTAACTTGACATTTTTCTAAAAAACAAACTCAAAAGATAGAACATCTAAATAAAAGAGACAGTTGACAGGGAAAAAAGTATACTGGCATATAAGTATATATATGTGTGTATATATGTATATAAATATATACATGTATATATATGTGTGTGTATATAAATACACGTCTGTATATGTGTATATAAATATTTGTGTGTATATACATATATATGTATATATAAATATATATACTTATATACTGATATACTTTTTTCTCTGCCTACTGTCTCTTTTAGACATTTTATCTTCTGAGTTTGTTTTTTAGTAAAAATGTCAAGTTAAATTTTATGTATATGTATATGTGCATATATGTATATACATGTATATATATATATATATATATATATATACACACACACACACACACACCAAATATATATATTCCAAACAACCCTGAAATTAAAAAAAATTTTTTTAATGTCTGATTTGGAGTTGCCAAAGTGTAGTATAGAATTGAAATTACAGAATAAATACTCCTTGAGAGAAAATTCTGATTCCCTTTGATCTTTAAAGAAGTCATCTTGTCATGCTCCAAAGGAACCATTTAGAAATCTCCCCTTGCTGTTCATTTGTATGGGAATTCTGATTACACAACATATCTAAGATCTATTACATTAAATAAAGAAAGCTGGGCTTTAATAGCAAATTATAAAATTAAAATAAGGATTATTTTTCTTGAGTTGATAACAGTGTAACAGTAATTTACCTTCTCAGTTTCTTCTACTAGGTTTTTATTTTTCCTAAAAGTCCATAAATATTGCTTTAATTTCTTATATCCGAGATATTTAAATGGAGACAAATACTAAACATGCTTCTAAGTTCAGATGATATATAGATAATATAGATTCAATTGTTGATCTACCAGATATATAACACAGAAATCTCTACAGAACTGTTGCTTTGGACATACATTTAAAAATTTCTCCAATGTGGTACTAATAATAAATTAGAAAGTCTTAAAGATATCAAGTATTTCATTTTAATATTTTAGAGTTATATTTTACCATTTAAAATGCCCAGAGATATGTTTATTTCTTTATCAAAGTATACAAATATTAATGGCACTTCATTTTAACACCAGAAAATAATGAAAGTCATAGTTGGTAAAATACTTAAAGACTTGATGTTTTCACCTAATATGATTGTAGGTACATTTTTCCATTCCATTTTTCCCTCCTCCACAGAAAATGATTCCATGCCAAATCCCTTAAATTCCTCTTTTGAAGTTTAAAATTAATTCCCATGGTTGCTCTTCTATAATCCCCCATCTTAAAAAAAATGCAAAATATGCTTACACATTTTGAGAAATCAGATGAAATCCCAAATATCCTATGCGAGTATGTGCTATGCTTTTAAAAAGAAAGCCCCCAGTCTTTCTCAAAAAGGCTATTTCTCAAGGAATCTAATTCTACAATTAATAAGAACAAGGTAACAATTTGCTTTAAGTGTCCACTCATAATGTTAAATCAATGTTAAATTATAAAGAACTTCCATGGAAATATATAAGACATACACACTGATTATAAATGAAATTCATTATGAGCAGCTCCATTACACTGAATAGCAAATGAATTCTTAATAATGAGGCACTTGATGTGTTATCCAGAACTGGGGTTGACAAGAAAGCCACTTAGCTTCACTTTCTAATAATATTAGAGCAAGTAACTGATATAGCACATATATTTTTCAATTTGGAAGGAAAACTTGAAAGAAAATTATATTTTACCAAACCTTTTTAATACAGTCTATTTCCTTCCCGGACTTGTCGAAGATTCTGCTCTTTTTTTTATAAGCTCATCTTGCCCTTACTATCAGAAGTCCATAACAACAGATGCTAGAATAATTAAAAACCTATCACTATAGACTCTTCCATCACATCACAGACTGGGAAAATGAAGGAGGTTTATGGTTGTCCTTGTCTCACTTTCTCCACCCCTTCGTGGTTGATGTGTGTAGGCTTTAATGTGCATCCTTGCACCTCTCCTCCAGCAGGAAGCCTGTCTCTGGGGATCACTTGCAGAAAATAGGACATTGAGTCCATAATTAAAGTAATCTCTTTCCAGGCAGATGCTGCAGTTGGCTCTGTTATCACATATTACAAAAGGCATCTTGAGGGTTATAAAATGTGCAGCAAATAGCTTTGGAGATGAGAAACAGCAATTTTTCATCTAATTTTGATCCATAGACATGTAAGCACTGTATTGCTACTTTTTGGTTTTGAGCCAAATAACTATTATGGTGCTAAGATGAGCCGGGCAGTAACCAAAATTAAAGAATACTTTAGCTTTTATCCTCAAAGTGAGAAAAGCTCTTTTGTAACCATCTTTGCACTTAGCAAATAAGGATGCCATCTCAAATCTGAGCATTAATGCCTGCAGGCGGATTTAGAAGGAAGGCTTATGTAGCTTAGCTTTACAGCCATACTTTCAATATATTTGCTTAAGTTAAAACCAGAAGTTGATTAAGGGACCTACCATCTTAGCTCCTTTGCAACTACGGTGAGTATTTTTAATTAGAAGCATTTCTACTGTTTATCATTCGTATAATATTTTTGGACTTTGCTCTTTGAAATATATGTCAGCCCAGATAACTAATATGCTCACATTATTCCTAATCCCTTCTCTAAATACTAAGAGTCGGAACAAATGGAGGACATTTGACTAACATATTTTTGTTTCCAGCTTAGGACTTGTCAATATGGGTAACCAAATCTGACCTCAATATTGTGAAACGCTAAAATGGAGATGGAAATAATATTAACAGTTTTTTCTCAGTGCTAAATAAGACAATTTTTGAATACGAACTGATGTAATGATAAAAAGGTTATCTTAAAATTCCAGAAAGTATGTGGTTTAAACTTATTTCCTCAAACTGTGTTTATTAAAAAAAATTTTAACAGCAAAGTTTTACATGAAATTGGGTCTTTCAATTAAAAAATACTATTAATGATATTAATCTTTATATTTTATGTTAGTCTAAACATTAAAAAGTAGGAGATGTCTTATTTAGCTTAAATTAATTATAGAAATATTATATCCCAACATGGTCAAGATGCAAAATTATTATTTAGAAAAATTTATATAATAAAATACCACTTGAATTAGTAAAGAAAAATTACAAAATCAGAATTTTAAATTATCGATAAAGTTTTTTTAAATGACCAAATTCTTATTTCCAGAGTACCTAAAATGTTACACTATAAAGCTACCTGTCATCAGAGCAAAGTTTGGAGGTTTAAATAGCACAGTATAAATTCTAACTCTCTAACACAGTCATCTGGTACATTTGTGTATTCTAGCAATTTTTCATTTATGTACATATATATTCATTCATCCATTCAACAAATACTTTTTGTCCAAATAATATTATAATGCTATTGCATTTAAAATATTAGAAAAATATGTACTCAGTATCTTGCCACCTCAAAGGCAGTTTTCAATTTTGCATTTTTCTTTCAGCTTTATCTATATAAATGTTATTTTGTCCATAGGAAATCACCCCTAATATTTATCCCTAATGCTATTACTTTTTACTTATTTTGTTTGGAATTGATATAGTGATCTCAACTTCCTTTTTGTTAGCGTTTACCTGGTATATTTTTTCTATCTCTTTACTTTCAATATTTTTGTATCATTATCTTTAGGTTTGTCACTTGGAAGCAGTACATTGCTAGATTTTTGAAACTGCATTTTGAAAGTCAAAGTGTGTTAACTGGTGAATATAGTCTGCTTATATTTATTGTAAATATATATGTGCAGTTGTTCCTGGAGCAGAATGGGTTTGAACTGTGCAGCTACACTTATATGGGGATTTTTTGGAAACACAATACAATACTGTAAATATTTTTATCCTTGTGATTTTCTTAATAATATTTTCTTTTCTCTGGCGTAGTTTCATTGTAATATACAAAATGTGTTAATCTACTATTTATGTTATCAGTAAGACTTCTGATCAACAGTAGGCTACTAGCAGTTAATTCTAGGGGAGTCAGAAGTTAATGTGGATTCTGGACTATGCAAGGGGCTGGTGCCCCTAACCTCTGTGTTGCTCAAGAGTCAACTATATGCTTATTTATATTACCTTACATTTTATATTTCTATGCTTTTGAAGTTAACCTTTTTTTCCTTTCTTTTGAGGGATTAAGTTTTCTTTAATCTTTTCCCTAATCCCTCCCCTATTTTGGAAGTCACATTTCTATTTCTATTCAAAAATTTATGTTTTTAACAAAACTCCTTAACTGAGTCTACAACCTTCTTCCAGAAAAATTGGAGAAACTTAGAAAACTTTAACAACTCACACACTCATGTTGCTTAGTATTTTAGTTATTCCTTGTCTTTAAATTCTATATGAAAATACTTATTGGTGTATGTTTTATGTATAAATTTATTTATGTATTCAATACACAAATTTATGTATTTATATGTATAAATAAATTTATGTATTTATAAATTTATGTATTGTTTGATATTTCTAATGTGCTTACTAATTAGTATTATTATATCACAACATAATTTCCTATATCCCACACCTTCCTTTTGAGTTTTTCTTTCTACTAAAGTACATCCTTTATTATTTTTTTAAGTTTATTTTATTTTGAGAGATAGACTGAGAGAGAGGGAGAGAGAGAATCCAAAGCAGGCTCTGCACTTTCATCGTGGAGTCCAATGTGGGACTCAGACTCACAAACTGTGAGATTATGACCTGAGCTGAAACCAAAAGTTAGATGCTCAACTGACTGAGCCACCCAGGTGCCCTTTATTTTATTTTTATTTTTTTCAACTTATTATTTATTTTTGAGAAACAGAGTATGAGCAGGGGAAGGGCAGAGAGACAGAGAGAGAGGGATATAGAATCTGATGTGGGCTCCCTGCTCAGAGCTGTCAGCACAAAGCCCAATAAGGAACTTGAAACTACAAACTGCTAAATCATGACCTGAGCCAAAGTCAGACCACTCAACCAACTGTGCCACCCAGGCACCCCATTAGAGCACATCCTCTATTTAAAAGCTTTCTTTAAAATAGTCTGTTTCTGTGTGTGCTACAAATATCAAACCTTTTTTTTTTAATGTCTTTATTTTGTTTTTCATACCTGAGTGACTAGGTACAGAATTCTAGGATGACAATTAATTTCCTTGACCACTTTGAAAATCCTGTGCCATTGTCTCCTGGTATCTCTTGTTGCTGATGAAAAAAACCACTGCCAGATTAAAATTACAGGATATCTACCTTTTCTCTTTGGTTGTCTTTGAGATTTCCTCTTAGATACTCTGGAAGTTACTCAGAAAATAGACACTGATCTATCTCAGTACCAACTTTATGTTGCTTAGATAGAAAAGACATCTTCTTTAGTTCTAAAAAGTTCTCCACCATCATCTCTTCAAATATATCTGTCCTCATTCTTTCTATTTTCTCCTTCTAAAACTTCCATTTGATGTTATGTACCAGGTTAATAATGTAAAGTCAGACTCCTTACTCACTGAGAGATTTAGTGTCTCATAAATGACTTACTTTACCAAGACCCTCAGCCACATGACAAGCTTTGCTGTTTTCCTAGATAGAGTTGGATAATACTTTGAGGCTCCAGGCTCATGCACTGGGCCCAGGGCCAGCTCCCTCTCTTTCTCCTGCTGTCTTTTCAGGGACTCACAGCAATAGCTTCAGATCCTACTTAGGTTAAAACTCCAGGCCTAGGACCTATATCCAGGTGTAAAATACCGACAGGCCACTGTGATGTCTGCTCCCGCTTCCTGATCCAGTTTCAATGCCTCTCATTTCTTCTAGCAGCTCGTGTCTTCACTTCTTTTCAAACCAGTTTTGTGTGTGTGTGTGTGTGTGTGTGTGTGTGTATTAAATGTTTACTAACTTATCTAAAGTTTCTATGTGATTTTAATAAAGTTTCTGCCATGCCAGCTCAGGCTCCCACAAAGCGAGAAGTCCTCTACAAACATAATTTTAATGTGTTTGAAACAGAAACATATTTCTTTATGTTTCTGTCACTTAATACTCCAAACATCTCTCAAGGTGCTATACTATCTTCACGATTACTATTTTAACAGTGACACAGAATGGTCATATAGGATAGCAGCTAAAAGGACATGTTTTGGATAAAAACAGCCCTACTTCTGTGAGCTTCTTCAAGCTCTTCCTTCAGTAAAAGTGGTTCTAGGGAAGTACAGGAACTGAGTAGGTTGCCTGGTATACAGGTGCTCACTAAATGAAAGGTGTTATCTTTACTGCTACTATCATTATCATCGTTGTCGTCGTCATAGTCAAATGGTATTCCAAATTTCATTTTTATGTATTTTCATATTCATGATTAGCATTCTAGACAAGCTAATTTTAAGTATTAGGCATATGGTGATAAATTTTCATTGGGTGAAGGCATATTTGATAAGGCCCAGAACTTAAAACACTGTGGTGGGGGATGTGAGGGATTGGCAGGTTGGGATCAGGGACTGAGACCCAGGGGTGGGGACAGGGAGAGGAACAGCACCTTAGCCTAGCACAGCCAAAAAGTAGCACTAAGTCTGAGCACTGTAACCAGGTAACCAAAAGGATCCCCAGCTATCACACTTGCCATACCATTCCCCATAAAGTGAAGGTCCATATACATTTCTGCCTTAGTGAACAAAATTGAAATGAACAGTTAAGTAACTAGTTTTTTGCATAAAATTTCCTGCTTGGTCAGGTTAGCAGCCATGATGTTTTACACTCAAAGGACCATTGCAAAAATCTTTGCTTTATTTTACTTTTTCTATTTTTCCTTTGAAGCACATGGTTATATTCTGTAAATACTAAGGTAACAGTAGAGGAAAAAATATTCATTAAATTCTCTCAGTGCTGGGGCATCTGGCTGGCTCAGTCAGTAGAGCATATGACTCTTGATCTCAGGGTCAAGAGTTCAAGTCCCAGGCATGGCACAGATTTTACTTAAAATGAAGATTAAATAAGTAAGTAAGTAAGTAAATAAAGAAGATTAAATAAATAAGTAAATACATAAAAATTTAAAAAAAGATTTTCTCAGTGCTACATATTAAAACTTTCTGGGGGCACCTGCATGGATTAGTGGGTTGAGTGCCCGACTTCAGCTCAGCTCATGATCTCACGGTTCATGGGTTACAGCCCCGTGTTGGGCTCCTGTGTTTGTATATATATGCATACAAATGTACATACAGATATGTCTGTATATAAATATAAACATAAGTAGTAAACATACACACATATACACACATTACCAAGGAGGTATTGCAGATTTGGTTTTAGACCAAAGCAATAAAGCAAATACCACAATAAAGTGAATCAATGGATTTTTGGTTTTCCAGTGCATACAAAAACATATGTCAATATATGTTTACACTATAGTGTAGTCTATTAAGTGTGGAATATCCTATGCCTTAAAAAAAGTGCATACCTTAATTTAAAAATATATATTGCTAAAATATGCTATCATCTGAGCTCTGAGAGAGTCATAATCACTGATTCAGATCACCATAACAAATACATAGTAATAATGAAAAAGCTTGAAATATTATAAGAATTACCAAAACATGACACAGACATGAAATGAGCAAATGCTGTTAGAAAATGCCCATGGTAGATTTGTTCATTGCAAAGTTGCCCCAAGCCTTCAATTTGTAAAAATCACAGCATCTGGGGGCACATGGGTGGCTCAGTTAGGGAGGCATCCAACTTCAGCTCAGGTCATGATCTCATGGTTTGTGAGTTTGAGCCCTGCATAGGGGTCACTGTTGTAAGTGCAGAGCCTGCCTGGGATCCTCTCCCCTCCCCCACACAAGCTCTCTCAAAAATAAACATTTTTTTTAAAAAATCACAGGATCTGTTAAGTGCAATAAAGTGAAACACAATAAATTGAAGTATGGATGTCCAAGTAAGTCACAGTAGACAAGATAAGTTCTTCAAAAAAATTCTTATCTGAAAGAAGGAACCAAAATTCTATTTCATGTTTGCAATAATGCCTTACTAGTCAGAGGTTTTACTAAAAGCAGAGCTAAAAAAAAAAACTTGCTTGGTATATATTATCTGAGTCACTGTATTGGCAAACCACGGAGTTGTTGCTGCCACGAGAAAAATTTATTCACCTGTTTCCCAGACATCTTTGTCATCACTATTTTGGACTACATAGACAATTGGAAGAGAAAATATTAATTTCACACATGAGGCCTCTAAAACTGTTTCCATCAATTCTACTAATGAAGAAGTAACACAAATCTCTGCCCACATTCATTTAAGAAATTTCTCTTAGATACAGAGAACTGCTGGTAATTATAATACATAAAGGTTTTAGATTTACTGGGTTAGTCTTTTTGCTTTTGCAAATGCTCCATATGATTTCAAGTCATAAGTGCCGGGTGGAGTAGTAATCCCGTCTTACCACAAGGCCTTGGAATCTTGGGGATTCCAAAGTCCATTTACTTAAGTATCTTCCACTAGTTATGACTCCATGTCATGAAGGGAAGGACAGCACACAAGGATGGGTTTGTCACAGGCTTGGTTTTTTATGTTTGTTTGGTTTGTTTTTGCTTCTAGACCTAACAATCAGAGAAACAAACTATTTCTATCTGAAAGGAAAAAAACACAGAGATTAAAGAAAAAGAACAAATTCACTAAGAACTACTTGCTATGGGACAGAATTCCACAAATGTGGGTGTGTCTTCTGACCCTAGCTAAAGAAATTTATTAGTGAAATAGAAATTTTTTCTCACTATAAAGTAGGTTTACTTTGCCAAGGGTCTTATGATTCTGATACAAAGAAAAGTGTCATATGAAATCCCACTAAACGGCCCTCATATAACCAGAACGGTTTACACTGCAGTTTCTTGGAAGGAGGAGGAGACAGGAAGGGAGAAGGAAACAGCTAAACAAAAGGAGTACAGGGTGCCTGGGTGGCTCAGTCAGTTGAGCAGCCCCCTTCAGCTCAGGTCATGATCTCACAGTTTGTGAGTTGGAGGCCCACATTGGGCTCTGTGCTGACAGCTCAGAGCCTGGAGCCTGCTTCAGTTTCTGTGTGTCCCCCTCTCTCTGCCCCTCCCTTGCTCACGTTGTCTCTCTCTGTCTCTCAAAAATAAATAAATGTTAAAAAAATAAAAATAAAAAAATAAAACAAAAGGAATAGTTTTGCCTTTTGAGTATCTGCTAAATTTTTAAAATGTTATATAATCAATATAATGTAAATAATTTCCTCAGACCTTCCTGGAGATTAATAGACATATTTTATCACAACATTTTATCACACTCCCTAAAATTAAATTGCCAGGAATCATCTTGACTTCATTTGCCAAAAAGTTGATAAATGGATAAATAAGAATACACATTAGTCCCTAAACTTAGACTCTCTCCTTTTCCAAGCCTAATTGGTTATTTAACTTTGATGAAAAACAGGGCCTACAGGGAAGTGAGAACCATCAGGGTCCCTGGCCATTCTCTTTTAAGGGTAGATAATATATTTTTTTACTCCATCATTCAAAGGCACATTTTTGAGGAGCACTGAAATTATTGTCTCAAGTTGGGAAATGCCTGTTTAGAAAAGAAAACTAGACCATCAGAAAAAGATCAGAGGCTTATGACTTAAGAGACAGATAAAATTTCTCCTATGGAAAACAGCATATCTGGTTTTATTGAATAGTGTGGATACAATCATTTTAGCCTTACATGAGAAGTAATTTATTTTTTGCAGTAAGCTATGCAAACCTAGAAAGTAAATAACATTTGTATGCATCAACTGTTGGCATCCTTATCAGTAGGTATGAATGCACACCCAATAAATGCACCAATGGAGAGTCTCTAATCTTATTTCAAATGTTTAAATAACAAGACAAATACATCTGTGATGTTCCCTTCTGATGGATGGAAATAAATGGGCGACCCTACTATCTTTCCTGGGGAATCCTCCAGACACAGGAGAATGGCTCTCATCAAAAATTAAAGGCTTCTGAGATACACTCAAGGCAACACTTCAAATCTCTGCATCTGTATTATTTCAAACCTGTCTGGTATTCAGAAACTGCTAATGTCTTCAAGTTTTAAAATGATTTTTTTGTTTTCTTGTTTAGTGTACTTTTTAAAAATGAGTCTTCTAGGACAATCTTCTCTTAAACTGTCAAAAGTTCAGATACAGTCCACCTGTGTACCTCTTTGCTGGGTGAGTTCATTCTCTGCTGTGGCTTCAGTATCTTAAATAGAACATCACTTGATCCAACTCGGTTCTTAGTTGTGAGTGACTTGTGGTTATGTTGTCACTAATTCAGGCACAAATATGATCTTCTTTTATGCTCCATTTTAATTCTAATAGGATGTTAGCATCTCTGTCCAAGCAATTAAACCTAAATCTAATGATGATAAGTTTTCCTTTTATAATGCACATATTTCCTCCCTACTGGAATCCCTTTATGATAAGGATGGGATGTAATCAGCATCCAAAGAATGAACCTCCATTATCATATGAAGATCAAACCCAGGTTTGACATATAAATCTAATGTGCTCTTCACATCGCAGAAATTTAAATAGGTGCCTCTTATATTTGTAAAAGAGCCTAATATAGTGCTTTAATTATGCTGAATGCTAACAGATATTCTCTTGTCCCCTACATACACTCATGGACTTACCCAGAGAGTAGTTTTCAAAGTCTGATTCATCATTAGTTTCCCTGTGTTTGCTCACTTTATGTAACATTTTCAAAAGATCTGAAAACTTAGTAACAAACAAAAAGGTACCTCTCAACATTTGAATGAATTAGATAATATTACTACATTTCTATATAGCAACAGATTTCAAAATGAGGCTAGGAAACACATGTTGGCCACTTAAAAAATCTGAGAGATGCTGGGGCACCTGGGTGGCTCAGTCAGTTGAATGTCTGACTTTGGTTACAGGCATGAATTTGCAGTTCACAACTTTGAGCCCCACACTGGGTTTCCTGCTGTCAGTGCAGAGCCCACTTTGGGTCATATGTTCCCCTCTCTCTCTGCCCCTGCCAACTTCACTCTCTTTCTCTCAAAAATAATTAAACATTAAAAAAATTTTTAGGGGCGCCTGGGTGGTTCATTTGGTTAAGTGTCCGACTTCAGCCCAGGTCATAACCCCACACTTTGTGAGTTCGAGGCCCACGTCAGGCTCTGAGCTGACAGCTCAGAGATCATTTTAGAGGCAACTATAGTAAAGTAGCAAAAATCACCTGCTTGAAAGTGGCCTGCCTTCTGAATCCAGGCTGTTTCAACCATTAAGTGAGTTACATTAGCCAAGTTATTAACATCTCTATACTTCAATTTCCTTGTCTGCAAACTGAGATAAAAATAGCGCCTACTTCATGGAATCACTGTGAGAATAACATGGATTAAAAGATGTAAACTACTTAGAACAGTGGCTGGCATATTTTCAAAAATATTAATGTTATAGTTGTTATTTTACAACCTCTCTTCCAGGTTAGATGACTGGAAGATCTCCTTCCTTCCTTTTTTCCCTCTTTCCCCACTCTGTCCCTACCCTTTTGCCTATTCCCTCTTCTTCCTTCTCCTCCTCCTTCCTCCTCCATCCTCTCTTCTCTCTGTACCCCAACCTTGACCTTGGGATTTGGGGAGGGGATTTACATCTAAGAAGTTTGGGTAATTAAATGCCTCTTTAAACTTGAGGCTTTCTAGTCACTCAAGACTAATCAAATACAAAAGTAAAGACAAAACATACTGATGTATGATCTGAATACTAAGCAGTTCTCTGAGTGAAGTTATCACTTAAAAGGTAAGTGATATCAACAGGTATCATAAAACTAATGATAAAATAATTTCAGTTACTGACTCATTTAATACATCTGTATGAGTACAGCCAGCAACTTTATCCTGAGGCCATCCTCTGCCCTCTCTCTCGTGCTTGGTTATTTTTTATGAGAAAGGCAGTAAACAGACGGCCCAAATGACTTTGTGGCTAAGTGGCTTATCAATAAAATCTGGTTTAGTCAGACGGTGTGCCATTTATTCTTCTCTGGGAAAAGCACACAGAGAATATTATATAATTGTCTTGAATTTTAGTTCAAATGTTCCGTAATTCTTAATATTGGGGGTTTTTTTTAATTAAGAAAAAAATTTTTTATGTTTTTTATTTATTTTTGAGAGACAGTGTGAGCAGAGGAGGGTCAGAGAGAGAGGGAGACAGAATCTGAAGCAGGCTCCAGGCTCTTAGCTAGCTGTCAGCACAGAGCCTGACACAGGGTTTGAACCCACAAACCACAAAATCATGATCTGAACCAAAGCCGGACACTTAACCAACTGAACCACCCAGGTGCCCTGGGTTTTTTTTTTTTAAGAATTTTAAATAGAGGGGCACCTGGGTGGCTCAATCAGTTAAGCATCTGACTCTTGGTTTTGACTCAGGTCATTATCTCACAGTTGTGAGATTGAGCCCCATGTCATACTCTATCTTAAACGTGGAGCCTGCTTGGGATTCTCTCTTTCCCTCTCTCTCTGCCCCTCCCCAGCTTGCTCTCTCCCTCTCTCTCTCTCTCTCTCTCTCTCTCTCTAAATAAATAAATAACTACACTTTAAAGAATTTTAAATAGAGAACTAGGTTTTAAAATCACAGAGTATGGGGGTGCCTGGGTGACTCAGTCGGTTGGGCATCCAACTTCAGCTCAAGTCATGATCTCACTGATTGTGAGTTTGAGCTCCAAGTTGGGTTCTGTGCTGACAGCATGGAGCCTGGATCCTGCTTCGGATTCTGTGTCCCCCCCTTCTCTCTCTGCTTCTTCCCCACTCATCCTGTCTCTCTCTCCTTCAAAAATAAATAAACATAAAAAAATTTTAATAAAAAAATAAATAAAATCACAAAGGATGCATTATACATTTGCTATATTAATATCAGGTTATTAAACTGGGTGAAGCATCAATTTAATTGCCAGCTTTAGAGAGACCAGGTAGGTGGTAAATGATATATTAGTTGCATTGGTTTTCTTCAAATCTAAGACATCATTAATCATAAGATATTAGGAAATAAAATTAGGACCACCAGTTGTAAGATGCCCTCAAAGGTAACATGCCACTATACTTCAAAGATCCCAAAATGTAAGAAAAATCTGTACCTTGGGACCAATGAAATATGATATCACTATTAGCTATTAAAAAATATCTATTGAGGCACCAGGGTGGCACAGTCAGTTAAGCGTCCAACTCTTGATTTTGGTTGAGGTCATGATCTCACAGTTTGTGAGATTGAGCCCCACGTTGAGCTGTTGACGCAGAGCCTGCTCATGACTCTCTTTCTCTCCTTCTCTCTCTGCCTTTCCCCTAGTCATGCTCTTTCTCTCTCTCTCAAAATAAATAACATTTTAAAAAATCTTAAAAATTAAAAAAAGAAATATTTATTGAGGTCCTTCTATTGTCCATAGTTTCAATACTAGACACTATTAGGTAAATAAAAATACTATACATAGTTCCTGACCTTGGGAGATTTAAAGCCCAGTTAAAAAAGAAAACACATGTGAAAAATTAACTAATGACATGAATTAACTAACAACACGAAAAAGTTATATAAAACATATTACAAAAGCTTATAAACATAGCTGAAATTTCATTTCCAAAATTTAATTCTTACCTTAAAAAAATGACGGCTTTAATTTTGAGGATTAGTCAGAAAAGAGAATCCTGGCATATTTATAATCAAATGCCATAGGTTTTGTGTTACTTTATTTTTGTTTCATACTCAAAGTTAATGTCAAATATTAATAATCCTCTTCAAGTATTTCTGGGCACATACTAATTACAGGTACTAACTCTTACATATAACTCTACTGAACACACAAATATTGTAGAAAGAAATGAAGGGAAGAAATTGCAAGACTTAATTTCAAAAAATCTCACATAAGTTGCTTCAGTGGTCCTAGTTTGCTCTTCAGTTTTCCTGTACTGTCTCATAAACTAATCAGAAAGAGATCAGCAAAAGCATCCTGACACATAGAAAGCAGCTACACTATGTAACACAGGCATGGCTTATAATAAGCAGAGACTTAACTGTTCAAGAATGCCACAAAGTGCAACCTGCATGACCAACTTTTATTGGGAAATATGGGTGAGTGTATACAAACATCTTCTCAGTCAATAAATATTACTTCTGACCTAACTCCATTTTTCTAAGAAAAAATTGTTTGGGTTAAGACTTAAAAACAACCTAAGGTACTTTTCGGAAGAAAACAGAATTTGATACCCTGGGAACAGTGAGGCCAGAAGCCATCAAATATCACTTGTAAACAGATTCAATTTAAAAGTACATCTATTTGGAAATAGGCAGTTGTATACTGCTGACATAGGTTTATCTGTGTTCCAGCTCTCAGAGAAGTAATTCTTGTTTTAAATGAAGAAGTTATGTATAGCAAGAATTTAAATTACCCTTTGCAGTGCCAATGTGAATAGGATAGAGTGTGCCGAAGGAGTCAGAGATCACTATTAAACTAGAGGAAAAGAGAACACTGAACATCATTTAATTCAAGGGCCATTTTCTGTGATTTCTGTGTGAGATGTTGTACCCACTGTGTGGAGAATTACAAAGAAATAAAAATGTATCCCTGTCCAATCTAATCTGATAACAAAGGCATTAAATAAACTCGAATAAGTATATAGTAAAATATAATCAGCATTATAATAGAGTTACAAACAAAATACAACAGTACACATCACTCCTGTTGTTGATATCTTAGAAAGCTTTAGAGGAGACTTGGCATTTTAAACAGGTCTTGAAGAATGGGTAGGATTCTAATAACTGGAGTGGAGAGGAAAAAGCATTCTGAGCTAAAGGAAAAGCAAGGAATATTTAGGGAGTTGTGCCCTATCAGGAAGTTCGTCCGGTGGGAGGTAAGAGAGAAGATGATAAGCAGCAAGACTGAGGAGACTCTTCAAACCCAAGCCAGAGGGCTGGTGTTCAGAAAGAAGGTTTAAGGTATCCAAGTTTTGAGTGACCAAGGCTGTGCCTTAGGAACACTAACTAGACAACAATGTGCAGGGTGGACTAGAGGAGATAGGCTAGAGGTGAACAGATCACTTAGGAAGCTACTGTCACCATCTTAGCAAAAGGTACTGGAAGGAAAAGGTTCAAGTAAGAGCAACTTTCTGAAGGAGAAATGATAGGATTAAATGTCAATTGTCTGGGTAGGATTAATCTGCTGCTTGCAGCTTGAGAAACCCAGAGGACAGGCAGAAAATATATAATCAGTGATGTGGGAGCCATAGGAACCCTTGACATTGAACTCTGTGTTTTGAAAGGGGAAGGAAAGGTAGTGGTAAATTTTAGAGGATGTAAATTTTATGGAATTTTGTTGTCTGAACAGAAGGTTCAGAATCAAAAACCATTCAAGACGCCTTCCAGCTCTGTTTTGCCTGACTGGTCACAGAACAGCTGTTTCTGAACTGTCTTTGGCCATATTTCTTTGGCCAACACATCCACTAAACAAATGTTTTGTGAGTGTTTACTGTGTGCCAGGAACTGTTCTAGACAGTTGGGGCACATCAGTGAACAAAACAGAAAAAAATTCTTGCCTTCAAGGAACTTGCATTTCAGTAGAAAGAGACAGACAATAAATAATATACATAATTAAATACATTATATTATGTTAGAAGTTAAAAAAATGGTATAAAAAAGAGAGAGGGCTGTGAAGTATAAGGAGTGGTGATTCTGGGCCAGGGGTAGCAGTATAGTTTATACAGAGAGATGTCACAAGTCACAGCCTTTGAACCATGGTGCAGTGTTAATATCTAAGGATGCTGTTGGGACGATGCTCACTGCATTCCCCAGCTTCCTCTTAATGAAAGCACATGAAAGAGTCATCAAGTTTCTATAGACTCCCTGACTCCTCACCACCATCAGTCACCTAACCAGATCCCATTTCTTTCTCTGCACTAATGATCAGAAAGCTGAAAGCTAAATATGTGATCTTCCTCCAAAACAGGTATGGACCGTCATGGCATTTTTTGTACTTGTTTTTATACTTCATTTTTCTACTGCCTTGATTTTTTTTCACATATTTTATCTTATTGTATTTTTTAAGTTTATTTCTTTTGAGAGGGAGAGAGAAAGGGAGAGAGAGAATAAGCAGGGTAGGAGCAGGTGGGGGGCAGTGATTCCAAAGCAAGCTCTGTGCTGACAGCAGAGACTGATGCAGGGCTCAAACTCACAAACCCATGAGATCAAAACCTGAGCTGAAGTTGGACACTTAACCAACTGAGGCACCCAGGTGCCCCATATTTTTGTCAGCTAAAATCCAATTTAGAACTCTTGAAGTATAAAGAAATATGTAAGATTAAACTGCTAAAGTTGCCTCTTTTATGATTTTGACCTATTTTTGATACCAAAATAGTAGTTTTAATTAAGGTCGACTTTGTTGAAATATTACATTTAAATACTTACCCTATACGTATTCCCATGAGAGCTATATTTGCCTTCCCTACAGTTCCAGACACTTTGGGTACTTACATGAAATTCACACAGCCGGTGCCAGCAGGTGGGGCAATCCAGACGAAGCTGAGGTTGGTGGTGGGCAGATGACTCACATGAGAGGCCACCACACTGCACATAAACTGGTTACCGAACTGGTGGTCAGACATGATTCCTGAGAGACAGAAAGGAAGGGAGGCGGTCATAAAAACAAACAAAATAAAGTCTTTCTTCTTATGGCACTAACATGATTTTCTGAACATTTTTCTTTTATGTTAAGATTCATCATGCTATTTGGCTTTCCTGTAAGCATTGCAATTTTCCACGTTGTGTTGTTAAAAGGATATTCATCACTTAAAACATTTAAAAAATTTTTTTTAATGTTTTATTTATTTTTGATACAGAGAGAGACAGAGCATGAGAGGGGGAGGGGCAGAGAGAGAAGGAGACACAGAATCGAAAGCAGGCTCCAGGCTCTGAGCTAGCTGTCAGCACAGAGCCCGACGCGGGGCTCGAACCCACGAACATGAGATCTGACCTGAGCCGAAGTCGGAGGCTTAACCGACTGAGCCACCCAGGCGCCCCAAAACATTTTTGTTAAGCAGTTATCTACTAATTTCATTGCTTATTGTAATATTCTGCTTTGATTTTATTGACTGGTCTTAGTACGTCACCAAAGGCCACCAGGACCACACCTATAATATGACGAGGTTGAATTTATTGGAAGTGTTTATAGCAAACAAGACTAAATATTCTTGGGAACTAAGAAGTACCTCAGTAAGAGAATGTTAGCAAAGGCTTGTTAAAATATTTGTACTCATGTTAAGTTATTTTATACAAACAAAAAGTAGGATGATCAATCTGTCCTGGGAATTTCCTGATTTTAGTACTAAAAGTCCTGCATCCTAGGACCTCCTAATCATGCTGGGGAGGTTACAAGGATAGGCAGGTTTGCTTCTAGATTTGGTGTTATCAGAAAGTGGGACAATTTTATCACTGAGTATCTTAATTATTTTTATCTGGGAGATATGAGAAATGGCATAGGCTAAAGTTGTGACTCATAAAAAAGCAAAAGAGTCATGTTAGCATGGAGATGGAGTGGTCATTTTTGTAATATGCACCATGTTCTTGATTTACCTGTGTTCAGGGATAATCACAAAGTGGTCTTGGGGTACCTGAGTGGCTCAGTTGGTTAAGTGCTGACTTCAGCTCAGGTCATGATCTCACAGGTCATGAGTTTGAGCCCCGTATCAGGCTCTGGGCTGATAGTTCAGAGCCTGGAGCCTGTTTCAGAATCTGTGTCTCCCTCTCTGTCTGCCTCTCCCCCATTCATGCTGTCTGTCTCTCAAAAAAAAAAGTGGTTAAAAAAAAAAAGGGGGGGGTCTTGTTTTTGGCTCAAGTCATCAGTTTCAAGGTGGCCTTGTCCAATGTTGATATTCTGTAAAACTGCTTTCATTCCACATGATAGTACCATGACTAAGCTGTGGGCACCAGGTCAGCAGCCAGCAGAACTATCAGGAGGTGTTTCTTCTTCTTTTTTAATAAGATGATTATTTTAGGTTTACCTCAGATATAAAATACTAATCAATAACTCAATAAGAAAATAAATTCAATTTTTAAAAAATAGGCAAAAGACATGAATAGACACCTCACCAAAAGATATACAGATGGCAAGTATATGAAAAGATGTTCAACATTATGTGCCATTACAACATAGCCAAGTAAAACAACAATGAAATGCCAATTCACTACTATATGGCCACAGTGCAAAGCACTGACAACACCAAATGCTGGTGAGCATGTGGAACAGAACTCTTACTCATTCCTGGTGAGAATGCAAAACAGCACAGCTACTGTGGAAGACAGTTCGGCGTTTTCTTACAAAAATAAACATATCCTTTCCATATGATCCAGGATTCACGCTCCATGGTATTTACCCAAATAAATGAAAGATTTCTGTCCACACAAAAACCTGCACATGGATGTATACAGCAGTCTTACACATCATTGTTCAAGCTTGAACACAACCAAGATATCCTTCAATAAGTGAATGGAAAAATAAATTGTGGAATGTCCAAACAAATGCAGTATTATTCAGGGCTAAAAGGAAGTGAGCTATCAAGCCATGAAAAGGCACGGATAAGTAAATGCAATTTGCTAAATGAAAGAAGCCAATCTGGAAAGGCTACATACTGTGTAATTCCAACTAAATGACACTGTGGAAAAGGCAAAACCATGGAGAAAGTAAAAAGATCACTAGCTGCCAGGGGTTAGGAGGGAGGCAAAGATGAATAGGTGGAATGTAAAGGATTTTTAGGTCAGTGAAACTATTCCATTTAATACTGTAACAGTGATACATGTCATTGCATATTTGCTAAAACACATACATGTCCATTAAGTGGAATTCACTAAGTGTGAATCCTACTGTAAACTACAGACTTTGAGTGCTAATGATGCGTCAGTGTAGTTAATCTATTGTAACAAATATATCACTGTAGTGCAGGATGCAGCCAACAGTGGGGGAAGTGGGAGGACATGGGAAATGTCTGTACTTTCCATTCAATTTTGCTGTGACCTACATATGCTCTAAAAACAAAGTTCATTAATAAAAAAATGGATAAATACATTGTCAGGAATGAGCAATTAAGTAAAAACTCATTTCCTGGGTTTGTGAATTTAGGTGAATGACTTACTCTCTCTGAGACCCAGTTTTCTTGCCTATAAAATGGAAATACCATGTCCCCTCCATCCTAAAGTTATTGTAGAAATTAAAAGATCCAATACACATAGAAGCATCTATAAAATTGCCCCTCATGTATGGATAGGTACCCTTCCTACATGTCATTCTAAGAGTCCATACAGTCCTCATCATAGCACTTGACCATCTTTCTAAGAAATCTATGGGGGACTGCAAATTTAATTTTTATATTTCAAGCAAGCATCACAATGCCTGACACATCACAGATATTCAAGAAATGTTTTTCTCAATAAGTACAAGAATGATTTACCTCAAAAAATTAAAAAACAACAGAAATTATATTTCATATGTTACATTATCTAGTGAAATAGAATCTTCTAGATATAAGTATAGATCATATTAGACAAAGAAATAGAAAAACAGGTCTATAGACTTTGACATATTCCAGCGTTGCCCTTTTTCATATTCAAGGTTTTATTTTTTTAAGCTATGTCTTGAGGCAAAATTCATCGAGTCAGAGAAACCACAAGGTTAGGGAGAATAAGAGACTTCCCAGGGAACTCACAGAGTGCCACAGGAGACTCAGTCACCCTGACTCAGGAACTGCCACTCACTCTGGTTGGGCATAAAGCGTGTAGAAAATGACACGGCTGCAGGAGTCAGCCTGACCAAAAAGGAAAACAAAAGTTCCAGCCGCAATCATGTGGGAAGGGAAATGAATCAAACAAAATAAGATCCCAGGGTTTCACAGCCTTTGTAACAAGATTCATACTCAAACCTCTCGCTATTCTTCAAAACCGCTCCTAGAAAGTGAGTCAATGTCTAGGCTGCATATTACTATGTGACATTTTATAAAGTTGCTATATTGTTGTAGTTACATCATCCCCTACTCTGGGTAAATACACCACAGACCAACGTTCTTGCAATCCAACAGAGAGACTGGCACAGCAGCTGCCCAACATGGCTGCACAGGGGCACCATCTGAAGAGATGGAATAAATTCTAGTTCCTAGAGACTCTGAGTCAACGTGGTTTGGGATAAAGCCTGGGTTTTAGGAGTTTCAGAAGCTCACCAAGCAATCCAAGTGCAGCCAAGAACATGCATTAAAAATATGTCTTAGAATATTATGGACACAGTACCAATATACAGTTTGGAAGCATCCCCCGGTGACTGACACAGTGGCCCTCATAGTAATGTAAAATATCCTCTCCTTTACCCACTACTCTTAGACCACCCGAACATGTCTTCTGGGGGCCTTTGTAGGTACCTTCACATACTATGAGTGTGCTGTGCTCTTTGCTTTTTTAACAAAGAGCACTAGCATATTATACTATTACCACATTTTATTTAAATTTACTTTTTAATTGAAATATAATTAGCATACAGTGTTATATTAGTTTCAGGTGTACAACATAATGATTCAATAATTCTGAACAGTAACTCCATGCTCATCACAAGTGTACTTTTAATCCTCCTTTATATGTTTCATCTATCTGCCTCCCAACCCCCATCTACCCTCTGGCAACCACCAGTTTGTCCTTAGAACTCTGTGTTTTTTATCTCTTTTCTCTTTGTTTATTCTTTTGTTTCATTTCCTTCTTTTTAAAAAATAGTTATTTATTCTTGGAAGACAGACAGAGTGCAAGCAGGGGAGGGGCAGAGAGAGAGGGAGACACAGAATGCAAAGCAGGCTGTCAGCACAGAGATGGACATGGGGCTCGAACCTATGAAGCATAGGATCATGACCTGGACCAAAGTTGGATGCCCAACCAGACTCAGCCACCCAGGCACCCCAATCATTTGTTTTGTTTCTTAAATTCCATAGATGAGTGGAACCATATGGTATTTGTCTTTCTCTGTCAGACTTATTTCACTTGGCATCATAACCTCCAAGTTCATCCATGTTGCTGCAAATGGCAAGATCTCATTTCTTTTATGGCTAACACTGTATACTGTTATACACACACACACACATATATATATACAGACACACACACACACCACATTTGTATATTGTGTGTGTGTATGTTATACACATATTTGGGCTACCATATTTTAATTGGTATTGTCTTTGAAAATATCTAAGAGTTGACCAGAGTTACAATAATTAGAAACCTATTCATCTTACTATGAACCAGCAGAAAAAAAACACAGTATTTACAGTATCCATACAGTATATCTGATTTGGATTAAACATTCTAGTAGGCTCTGTGGAAGTACATAGAAAACACATAGGACATAATCCCCATCTTGAAATGACTTGAGCTGGAAAAATAAAACTGGAGCAAACTGATATTCTAAATAAAACATCCAGAAAATAAGTGTTAAATGAATGCTATTTGTGAAAATTACAAAATAGGAGAAGAGTGACTATAATAATGTTTACTGAACACTTACTATGGCTGCTGCTTTTGTGTTTCATGAATATGAACTTATTTGAGGCTCTTAACAACCCTATGAAGTAGGAGCTGTTATCTTCTCTTTACTGGTTAGGATGCTGAGACAACGGAGATAAAAGAACTTGCTCGTGCTGATAGGGGACAGTATAGCCTGAATTCAAACCAGTGCCTTTGCTATCCAGTCAGCTATTAAAGAGGGAGGCTGGAGCACAGTCTTGAGAGAAAAGCCAAGATTTCCTGTATTTGTTTTTATTTAGATGAGGCAGCAGGGAATAACCAAGAGACTGTCTCCTCACTCTGTCACGCACTGCTGCATGACCCTGTCAGGGAACCCCTTCTCAAGCTTCAGTTCTGACATCTGTGAACTGCTGGTCCATGATCACTAAGACCCCTCTGGTTCCATGGCTCTCTGAGTACAATCTCACCAGAAGAAAGATGGGAGGACGTCTCAAAAGGCAGACACAATGAGCGAGGTGCAAATATAAAATGAGAACTGGGAGAATGAACAGTCAGACTCCAGGGGTCTATGAAACACAATTTACTGCATCCTCCACAGTGATCTTCTTAATGGTTTGTGTCATGAAAGACATATACCAACTAATTAACGTACGTGATTTGGGAACCTATCCTTGGGATAACTGAAATTTGAATTTGATAATGAATTTAAATTTATGATGGTGCTTTCTCTGCCACATGCTGGATAATGGGATACATATTGAGTTTTTAAAATTACTTGGAAAAGGGAAAATAGGATCTATAATAGAATTTAATCACACGTATCTCAGGGAGATATATACTTATTATGTGTATATGTGTGTACTGTAGTAATACTAAAGATTTTATGTTCATTGTTGTGGTTATGTATATAAACTCTTACCCAAAAAATGTTCATGGGGAACTTTTTCCTCAGGGAAAAAAGCTATACTTTTCCAAGCATACTATGGACTATGCGAAAAAATCAGCACTTCAAGAAGTATGGCTCTCCTGATCTACCTCTGAGCAAAGAAAGGAAAGCACAGTATCAAGTTCTACAAGATGGGTAACTTGTCTAGCAAAGTTTTAAAATATCCATGTTATAATCACATTTTCCTTTTGAATACTGTGTATATACACTTGAACAATAGAATATTCACACTCTAGCTATAATTTCTATATTAAGTCAGGGGTGCCTGGGTGGCTCAGTTGGTTAAGCATTCCACTTCAGCTCAGATCATGATCTCATGGTTCGTGAGTTCAAGCCCCACACCGGGCTCTGTGCTAATAGCTCAGACCCTGGAGCCTGCTTCAGATTCTGTGTTTCCCTCTCTCTGTCCCTCCCCTGTTCACACTCTGTTTCTCTGTCTTTTTTCTCTCTCTAAAAAATAAACATTTAGAAAAAAGAAACAGTCAATCAATATAACTCTCTGACATTGTTTAGGTGTTTTAAATTCATTAAATCATTCACACCATTGAATAACTAGTTTGAAAATATCTTAATATTTGTCTTCTTAATCAAAGTTGTGGTTGAAGGAGATAAATCTGTACCACAGCTTCCTTTAGCCACATTATACTTCTGCAAGATTAGGCTTGTGGTGTCTTTAATTGTTCTAAAGTTGCTTCCATGATTCCTTTTAAGACAGTAATACACATTACTTTGCCTTCTGGGATGTCATTTTCCTTGACAAGTCAGTTATTTTAAGTTTGTGACTAAACCTTGTATGAACTCATTTTCCCACAGGAATACTTTTCTATGCCTTCAATGTGCACATCTTGGATCTTCAGAACTGTAACTAAAACTTCTATAATCTCCTCCTATCTCTAAAATAAAATGTACAGATTGTCACAAAAATGTAGGCTATTCCCTTCCAGGAAACACACTGAAGACTTTATTGTCCCAAATAACCAACGGAGTGGGAAAATAACACATTCTTTTTGGGTTCATTCTGTATTTTATAAATTAAAGATACGGATCACTCAAATCTGTTTAGTTTGTAATTTGCCATGGTTCATAATAAAGTGGGTGGAAACATGTCCTGGTTTATTTTTCATGGTTTTCCAGAGCTGAGATATCTGTGGATGAGATATTTCAAAAAAAAGGGCAGGTATATTACCACTATAGATGTGTGTTTGTGAAAAACGTAACCTTCATACATAAAAATGATGAAAACTTAAAAAACATATTATTTTATCATTTCAAACACTTTCAGAAAATATGGTAGAATGTTTTATCAGGAAGTTTTAGTAATTTATTAACTTATGTCTACATAAGAAGTGGAAGATAAGACAAACATTTAAGGTGGTTTCTATTTGCTTTTATCATTTGCTCTTTTCTTAAAAGGGGTCTCTCTTCCATCACATAATAAAAAATAGACCCTTCTGCAAATCTAGTTTGGAAAGTTAGTGTTATATTATAAGTGAACAGAGAAAATGGATTATAGAGCTCCTTTTAGTCATTTTTTAAATTTTTTCATTTGATTTAAATATGACTAATTGTTTACTTATAGAATTTGACTTGGCTATTATTTGCCTTCTTTGCTAAGTCAATGTACCCAAACATTTCAAAAAAGCTAAACACGATATTATGTGTTAAAAAGTAATCACAGAACTTTCTGGAAAAATCGTTATTGCACTTTATCTGTGAAGCATCAGCCTGATGAAAATGGATATGAAAAGAGTAGCTCTCAAGTAGCGCCTCTAGATAATGAATAGTTCGTGCACACATGCTCACACATATACACTGGGTGTGTTTAATTTTTTAAATGTGGGAGGCGGAGGCAAGATGGCGCCTTGGCAATCCGCCCAAGCACATGACAAAGTATGGCCCACCTGCCTCTGGTGTACCCACCTTCCAGCCAGATACCGCGATAAGTGTACGACCAATGCAAAGCCATGAAATTGGTTAGCCCTGTTGCTGTCAGCCAATCATGAGCGGCCGCGTAGCCTGTACGGTAAATATATAAGGGAGGGTGCTTTGCGCAAGGGGAAGAAGAAGGAAGAAAAGAACCAATAAAAGTCTCTGCAACGAATCCCGGTGTCGTCAGTTCTTCAAACTGCGGGCAGTTTGAGCGGCTTTGACATTTAAACATTTATTTAAAGGCATGTGGTCTCAGACTTAAGTCTAAAAGCCAAAAAAGCACTAAAACCATTTAAAATCATTCTGAAATTGTATGTCTATCAGCATAAGTTAGAAATGTCGGAGCATTCATGCTATTTCCACACCTTTTGTCAGTTGTATAAAAAGATCTTATTTCATGTCAAACCTGATTCTTTCCTCACTCGTTGCAATTACAAAAAATGAGAATTATTGCTGCTGCCTTCCCTCTTTGTTCCTCTCCCAGCACTACCATTTACCAAATGCCTTCTCTGTGCCTGGTGTTTTATCCATACTATTACCTTACTACTATTGAAGGGGCAGTGGACAGCAAAGGTTGGCAGTACAGATCCTAGAGGCAGTCCGCCTTTGTTCAGATCCTTGCTCCACTACCAAGGAGCTATGGAATTTGGGGCAGGGTACTCAAAAACTCTGTCCCTCAGCTTCCTCTCCAGGAAAATGGAGATAATAATAGGGTGACTGTGAAGATTAAATGAATACACAGCACATAGTTAGCACTATATATGCTAAATATTATCATTCCCATTTTAGAGACAAAGTATTATCAAGACCAGTGATCTCAAGGGACTTGTAAGGATAAGAGAGCTAGTGAGTGACACTTGAACACAGTGTCACTAGCATCTTCTTTACCTGCATCCTTAAGTGGAAGTACCTCAATCCCGGGGCAGACCCCCATACTGATCCAAAAGAAATCCTGTCCAAATCCAGTGATGGAGAGCAAACCACCTGAGAGTAAGCAGGAAGAGGACCCCCTCCTCTAAGTGCAAACTCAGGTCCTCCTCCTCTACCACTCCCTGTCCAAATGCCTTAATTTCTTTAAAATTTTTTTCAGTATCTATTTATTTTTAAGAGAGAGAGAAAGAGAGAGAGAGAGGCAGACAGACAGACACTGAATCTGAAGCAGGGTCCAGGCTGTAAGCTCTCAGCACTGAGCCTAACGTGGGGTTAGAACCCACAAACCATGAGATCATGACCTGAGCTAAAGTTGGACACTTAATCGATTGAGCCATGCAGGTGCCCCCAAAACACCTTAATTTCTCATCAGATAGTTATTGGATACTCTGTCTTCTTGGTAGACACGTCACTGAGATGACATGATGTGAGACATCTTTAGCTCAAAAGTGCTCTGACAAAGAGCAAAGCCATGCAGATATACTTAGGTTTATGTGGCCACTGCATGCACATAGAGAAGCAACCTTTCCAAAGAGCTATATAAAAGTTGGCACTAACCAAAGTTCTCTGGCATTAACTGAAGTTCACTGGTTCAAAGTATACCTCTGCTACCTTTCCCCATAACACTGCATACTACCCTCACTTGCTCATTAACAGCTGCTTGGTGGCAGGTAATCACTACATATCCTCTGCCCCTGCCTTTCCAAGCTAACGGCACCACTCTGGCTACCTGTCCAGAACTGTATTTTGCCTCATACTCTGGTCCTTGCTCCTCTGAATTGTCCTGATGTGTGTTGGATTCACCATATAACTTCCAGGTTAAAAGTCAGATTTAACACATGTGCAGACCAGAAAAATCCCAAAAGGAGGAGGCTTTAAAGATATAAACCCAAGTCAGAGCAAAAGGCTGAAAAGAGCCTCGGCAAGGCTTTCTTTAAAAACAAAACCTGGGGCACCTGGGCACCTCAGTCACTTAAGCCTCTGACTTTTTCATGGTTTGAGCCCACATCGGGCTCTTTGCTGACCGCTCAGAGCCTGAAGCCTGCTTCGGATTCTGCATCTCCCTGTCTCTCTGCCCCTCCCCGTCTCATGCTGTCTCTCTCTCTCTCTCTCTCTGTCTCAAAAATAGATAAAACATGAACATGTTTTTAAAAAATAAGAAATAAATAAAAACAAAACCTCTTGAATAACTGAAACTTTATACCCACTGAATAGAAACTCTCCATTTCCCCTTTGCCCACAGCCAATATTCACTCTATTCTCTGCTTATATGAGTTTGACTATTTTAGATACCCCTTATAAACAGAATCATGCAGGATTTGTCCTTCAGTAACCAGTTTATTTCACTTGGTTAGGTTCATCTATGTTGTTATGTACAGCAGGATTTCCTTCTTTTAAAAGGCTGAATAATACTCCATAGTAACTGTATACTATATTTTCTTTACCCATTCATCCATTGATGGGCATTTAGGTTGTTTCTATACTTTGGCTATTGTGAACAGTGCTGCAGTGAATGTGAAAGTACAGATGTTTCTTCAAGATTCCAATTTCAATTCTTCTGGATATCTATCCATAAGTGGAATTGCTGGATCATATGTTACTTCTTTTTTTAATTTTTTGAGGAACCTTTGTTTTCCATAATGCCTATACCGTTTTGTACTCCTACCAATAGTGCATGAGTCATCATTTCTCCACATCATTGCCAACACACCTTTTCTATAATAGCCATCCCAATAATTGTGAGATGATATATCACTGTATTTTTTATTTGGATTTCTCTGATGATTAGTGATGTTGACCATTTTTTTATATACCTCCTGGCTATTTGTACATCTGTGGAGACATGTCTGCTTAAGTTCTTTGCCCATTTTTTAATCAGGTATTTGTTTTTATACTATTGAGTTGTAAGAGTTGCTATTCAACAGCTATAAAGTTTCAGTTATGCAAGATGAATAAGTTGTAGAGTTCTACTGTACAACATTATGTTATAGTTAGCAATATTGTGCACATAAAAGTTTGTTGAGAGCTGGGGCACCTGGGTGGTTCAGTCTGTTGAGTATCTAACTCCTGATTTTGGTTCAGGTCATGATCTCACAGTTGATGAGACTGAGTCCCATATCAGGCTCCATCTGAGAGCATGGAGCCTGCTTGGGATTCTCCTCTCCTCTCTTTCTGTACCTTTCCCTGCTTGTGCTCTCTCTCTCTCCTTTTCAAAATAAGTAAATAAATATTTTTAAAAATTTGTTGAGAGTAGATCTTATGTTAAGTGTCCTTACTATAATAAACAAATGAATAAATAGATTTAAAAAATTAAAAAAACAAAACAAAACTACAGACTGTTGCCTTGCTGGAGTAACTCCAAGCCCTATAAGCCACTTCAAGAATTCGTAAACCTCTCCTCCTCTTTCCTCCCTGCTGAAGAATTGCTCAGCTGATCCATTTAGGTAGTTTAATGAAATACCAGGATTACTTTCCAGCTTCCTGGTTCAGAACTCTGCTTATCCTAGTTTTTGAAAGGAGGAAGAGGACAAGGTGGAGGAGAAGAAGGAAAAGACCCAGGACAGAAAAATAAGACCTAACGTTTTCTGAGTATTTAATGATGCAGGTAAAGTTCCGAATATATTTCAGGGACTAACTCATTTATTCATTAAAAGTCCTAAGAAGTATTATTATTATTCCCATTTTATAGATGAGGAACCTAAGTCTTGAAGAGATTAAATAAGTTGTCCAAATTCACTAGTCTCTACAAGAATAACTACTCACTTGAGACCAAGCCCTGTCACTTACTGGTGGTATGAACTTGAGCAAGGTTACTTAAACTCTCTAAGTCTTACGATCATTATTATTTATTATGTGGATAATAATAAGATATACTTAATAGAACTGTGGAAATGATTAAGAAATAATTAATTCTGTGAGAATTAAATACTAAAGTATATGTAAATCCACTATGGTTGTACTCATTAAAGGTTGAAATTTAATTTGCAGAATTAAGAATATATCCCAGTCCTTCTCTGTTTCCACCACATTCACACAAAATTCCCCTTTAAATAAATAAGTGAGCTGCAGATCACCCAGACTAAACATGAAACCCAGGTCAAATATAAACAAGAGGCATGATAATCCCTGGCTAATCCGAGAAAGTTTCTGTATGAAAAACAGGATCTGATTATCTTAACTGTACCTCCAGACTGGCTGAACTAAAAGAATTATCTCTAGTAAGGCTATCTCTAAATAACTAGAGACTGGTGGCATATAGAAATAGCTCCAGGTCAACGTGCTTTATCAAATATTTTATCAATATTTAAATGAATAACCTCTGCCTTCTGGCTTTAAATGCCCAACATCTTTAAGGAATAGTGAATTCTCCTCCCTTCTCCCCTATCATGAATAGTTCATACTGTCATGGTAATATCTGTGAGTTGACCCTGTTTCCAATTTAGTCTATGACAGTGTTTCTCAGCCTTTTTGTTTTGTTTTGTTTCATTATTCTTCCAACAAGCCTTTTTAGACATTTGCCTCAAATTTTCTCTATCCCATGAAATTTTATATAAGATATAATGTCATTGAAGCCCTAGGTATACTACCTATACTCTCAGTTGCAAACCACAGAATACATTCTACCTGCTTAAAGGAATTTTGAGCAATATTAGGCAGCTTCTCTGGAAGATACAGAGAAATAAACTTGGATGCTGTACAGCAAAAAGTGATGTCCACAGGACCAGTCCAACATAACACAAGAGTTGCCACCACACACTCCTTGACATCAACCATATTTGGACTAAAATAACAGACCATTCACCTCAGCTATGCCAAAAAATATATAAGAACTTTCCATGACTGCAATTTGATTGAATATGGGTTTCCCCATGCTCAGTTCCCTGTTCATATTGCACCTTTATATCCAAATCTCATAAGTGTGGGTCTAGAGACTAGGAGGAAACTACATTACATGCCTTCACCTCTAGAAAGGAAGTGCAGGAATTCTATTTTGGAATGGTGGTATCCACCATGTGGGAAGCTATAAAAATGTTGGATAATTATACGTGCTATAGGTCTACTACAGAAGGCAAGTTCAAAGTCTATAAAATTCTCGGGTTTTTGGGTCTAAAAATAGCTAAAATAACTGATAGCCTTAAAAAACTATGTTTTTAGGACTATGTCCATGTACCTATACATTGAATTCCTTATCCCCGACCCTGAGTGAGGATTCTGCCACATGAAACAAATTGCTTATAGGAGTCAATCTATTTGATGGAAAGGAGCAAAGGCTCCCCATATCTTCTTAACAGATTTCCCAAGGAGTCAGATCAAAACAGATAATGGGCCTCTACTTTCTGATTCCAGATGGTATAAATCCGCAATAAATGGCAGAGATCCTTTTCACAATCAGAGTTCCTGCTACAAGAGGAACATTAATGAGTTAGCATAATATTTATTATCTCATTTAAGGAACACCATCTATCTAGTCTTGGAATTATTACTGACTCTCTTCCCACCCCAGTCAATCAATAAGGAAGTCCTTCTGATGTTACTTCAAAAATGTTTCACTTCTGCTCCCTCTTGCCTATCCTTCCTCCTATGGCCTTATTTCAGGCTTTCACTATCTCTTTTTTAATCGGTACCAACAATTCCCTAATTTGTCTTTTTTGAGTAGTTTGGCTTCCTCAGACTCATTCTCAAAATATACACCTTTCTAAAATGCAAATCTAATTTCATCATTCCACTAATTTAAATCCTTCAATGGCAATCCATATTTACAGAAGCAGGCCTAAGTTCCACAACATGACATTCTGCCCCGATCTATCTCTCTGGGCTCATTTATCATGACCCTTATCCAAATTTCACACTCCATCATGACCAAACTATATACAGCTATATACACACACCTCTGGTTTTGTTCTTGTTTTCTCTGCCTAGACCAGAGGTCAGCAAACTATGACTCATGGGTCAAATCTGGGCCATAGCCTGTGTTTGTATAACCATTGAGCTAAGACTGAGCTTTTATATTTTGAAAAGTTGTAAAACAAACAAACAAAAAATGCAATAGAGACCTACTGTTTTGACCTGAAAAGCCTAAAATATTTACTATCTGGCCACTTACAGAAAAATACACATATGGTATCATAAATCATCTCCTCCATGAAATTCTCCTGTACAAATCCTTCCTTCATCCAAGGTTAACATTAGGAACATCTCCATGGTGTCAGAATACTAAGTGCATTACGGAGAATTATGTCTTTCCCATTAGATTTTTAGTTATGTGTTATGAATTTTTTAACTACAAAAGCAATGGCAGGCACATACTAGATGTTTATGGAAAGAAATGTTGCTGAATAAAGGAGTTACTGTTGACGTCATGTGGTGTCCCAGTAATTTATATGACAGGAGCTCTCCGTGGTACTGAAGCGATTTCCTACAGTGCCTTTCCAATCAACTTCCTGTAGAATACAAACTCTTGTCCAACTGTCTCTTTCTCCAATTAACTATACATACCTTTTGGTAAAGTCACTTATTGTTTACCAAATAGTCATATGCTCCCCCCATGCTCTAGCCTCTCTGTAGTTCAAAAGCACCGTGTGAATAATTTTGGCCAATGGGATATTTGCAGAAATTAGTCTGCTATTTCCTAATTGAAGCACAGAATATACTGAACCCTACGGGTTCCTTTATTCCCTTGCTTTGCTGGCAATAGAAGCCATGCACTGAGATAGCAAAGCAACAATACGGAAATATCATAGATTGCTGAGGCCCTGCATGGAGGACAACTACCCTAAAGAGTCTCTAACTTATACAGAACTGTTGAATTAAGCTGCGATTTGGGGGTTAATTTTTTTACCACAGCAAAACTGAATTTCCCTGATTAATACTTCCTTTTAATATAACACTATCACAGTTCATTTACTTCTACTTTTTTTACTAGATTAAAATTTCTTAAAAGTGATTTAATCCTATTGATTTTGCACAGCATCACTCAATAATTATTTGCTAAATGGAGGAACAGACTTCTATATCTGCTTTCCTCTTCTCCATGACATTTCCTCCTCTCAAAAAAAACAACAATCTGTTTATCTTACAGCAAAGGAAAACTGTGATGAGCATCATTTTCTCATATGTGAAATACGGAAAACAACAGTGCCTGCCCCACTAGGTTACATAGTCAATGTATGTTAGGTGTTCCAAACTATAGCCAGTACATAAGAAACCTACTATATAAAAGTTGGCTATTACCATATTACTAAAACTTTATAGGAGCCCTAAATTTCTATCCATGTTCCCAATGACATGTAAAATCAATGATTTTTTTTTTCTGGTAAAGGCACTGTATTTGATAACTCTAGTCTTTGTTTTATTATAAAATTAATAAATTTAAAAATATTAAATCACATATAATATAAAACATACAGTTTAAACATGTATGATATTATAATTATCACAAGCTCTTTATATCATGGTAGAAGCTTACGTACCATAAGAAAGCACTGACAATGAATTCTGACAATGAAATATATTTCATGTTTTTAGCTCATGTGATTCCAAATCACATAAAAAATACTAATACATTTTTAACGACAAATCACTGGAAAATATGATGTCTACCACTTTAATTTAAACTTTATTAAAATTGTGGCTCAGTCAGTTGAGCATCTGACTTTGGTTCAGGTCACGATCTCACAGTCTGAGTTCAAGCCCTAGTGTCAGGCTCTGTGCTGACATCTCAGAGCCTGGAGCTTGCTTTGGATTCTGAGTCTCCTTCTCTTTCTCCCCCTCTCCCCCTTGTGCTCTGTCTCTCTTTCTCTCTCTCTCTCTCTCTCTCGAAAATAAATAAACATTAAATTTTTTTAAGTTTATAAACTTTATTAAAATTCACACTCCAGTGAGGCAAAAATTTGAATACTGGATATAAAAATGAGTTAAATGATTAAAAAAGAGTCTTAAAAAATTCATAAATTCTCTTCATGCTTAAAACAGATTAGGTAAAATACAATTATTTTTAAAAACTGTTGTAACCTATTAATCTGGTTTTAAGCAAAATATATTGGTTTGTCTAAAAAATAATACTGGGATTATATGAATATATATACTCACATGAATGACCATCAAGAAAGGTTTTTAATAAAGCAAGTTATTTGTTAAAGATAAATTTAATTTAGTTTCTTCCCTGTAGTTTTCATTTATAACAAATCATGGCTATTTGAACCTCTTGAAGTTCCTTCTTTTTCATTCAAATTCTCTCCTTCCTAGCATGAGTGATTATATTTCTATTGTATGGTTTCTTTTAGGATTATGTATTATATATTATATTTATTTTTAATCTATAATCTTATGTTGCTTCTTATATTGTTAGTAAAGTTACATCACTTCCAATTTGCATTCTTTGAGAGAAACAAATTTTAGATTTGAAATTATTTTACCTATAGTTTCTAACTGAAAAGGCAGCCCAAAATTTTTTATAGTTTTTTAAAATGGTCATTTATTTATTTTGAAAGAGAGATAGAGAGCAAGCACTGGAGGGGCTGAGAGAGAAGAGAGAGAGCGAGACAGAGAATCCCAAGCAGGCTCCATGCTGAAAGCTGATGTAGGACTTGAACTCACAAACTGCAAGATCATGAACTGAGCCTAAATCAAGACTTTTATGCTTAACTGACTGAGCCACTCAGGTGCCCCATAACCCAACCATTTTTTTTAAAAATTCACTTATTTATTTCTATAGTTGGGAAGGAAATATTAGAACTTTTATATTTTACTGTCAAATTTAAATATTCTATAACATACAAGTCTATGTATTGAACATACAAATTAAAAGTAAATAGATAAATATTTAATTATATGTGTACTAACAGAAGAATTCTATATTTGGTTTAGAGACTTCACCAGATTAGGGAGGGAAGCAAAAGATTTAAAGATTTGGTGTAGAAAATCACCTCTCTTGTGACTTTCTGAGACAAGAGAACTGTCAAAAATTTAACATCCTTCTGTGGTCAGTCAGGAGATAATAATAGTGATGAAAATAAGAACAGAAAAGGCTTGATTTGAGTCCATTATTGTCTTCTTTGAGAGGTCATAGGGGAGCATGTCAGGAGTTGCGCAGCAGAAGCCTGCAATCAGCGATGTGTTTCTGGGTCTGCTATGGAATTGTGATCTGCCCGAGGATGCAGGATTTCTGCCAACAAGGGTTAACGATGCTATGATGGCTTCACACAATGGAGGACTCAGGCAAAGATAAGTGATACTCCAAAGCAAATGACTCTAAGTATCATAAAAAAAAGTGTACGTTATTTTGTGAGCCCAAAGAGACAGCAAACGCATTTACTTAGGATACAGAATCAATAAACCATTACAGCAGTGTTTGAGATTAGTCTTTGAGAGGGAAGTAAAATTATCCTGGTGTGTGTCTGTCTGTCTATCTGTCTGTGTGTGTGTATTATTATTATTATTATTATTATTATTATTGCAAAAAAAATCATGCTCAAAGTGGAACAGTGCTGGTCACACTGAGACAACTAAGGAGAAATGAGAGTGGCTGGGATACAGTAGTAAGCACAGTAGAACCAGAAGGGAAAGAACTAGAAAGGCAGTTGAGGTCAGAATTAGAAAGATTTTGAATGCCTCAGTCAAGAATTAATACTGGTGCAGACTCAGTGGGGAGTGACCTCCAGAACTGTATATACACAGAAAGAAATAAAAACGTGGTAGTGGTGTGTAAAATGTTTGGATACAAACCAAAGAGCATCAAGGATAGTACCTGGAAAATTACTGCAAGAAACCAGCAAGGTGTGGTGCCTGGGTGGCTCAGTTGGTTAAGTGTCTGGCTTCGGCTCAGGTCATGATCTCACAATTTGTGGGTTCGAGCCCTGCATCAGGCTCTGTGCTGACAGCTAGCTCAGAGCCTGGTGCCTGCTTCAGATTCTGTGTCTCCCTTTTCTCTCTGACCCTCCCCTGCTCGCACTGTCTCTCTGTCTCTCAAAAATAAATATAAAATATAGATATAAAAGATACATATAATATAAAATATAGATATAAAAGATATAAAAAATTAAAAAAAAAGAAACCAGGCAAGGCATGAAAAATATTGGAATTCCATTCTTTAGGAGAAAGGCTTTTGATTTGAATTCATTGCTTTATGCCTTGTATTGTGGTGCTGGGCTGCTATAACAAAGTAACACCAACTGGATGGCTGAAAACAACAGGAATTTATTGTCAACTTCTGGAGGCTAGATGTCCAAAATCAAGGGGTCAGTCAGCACACTAGTTCTTCCTGAGGTCTGTGAGGGAGAATCTGTTCCATGCCTTTCCCCAGTCTGATGGCCCCAGACATTTTTTGACTGAAAGGAACATCATTCCAATCTTCCATGTTCACGTGGTATTCTCCCTATGTCTCTGCGTCTTCCCAAGCTTGTCTTATAAAAACACCAGTCATATTGTATTAGGAAGCCATCCTATTCCTGTATGACTTTATCTTTACTTAATTCATTATATGTGCAGTGACCCTATTTCCACATAAAGCCACCTTCTGTGTTACTGAGGATTTAGGACTTAAACATATCTTTTTGAGGAACCCAATTTAACCCATAATGTGCCTCAAGGAAATGAAGAGAATCATGAGGAGCTGCAGGGTTCTCACTTAGAGAAATATGTTTGTGTTTCTGAAAGCATGGATGGTGTTCTGGGACTCAGTGTTAGGGAGACAGGCTATAATTTATTAAGAAGCTATCAAGGAAGGTTAACTCATTTTCCAAATACTGATTTACAATTCAAACTTACCTAAAATGCAAAGTACTGTGTATATAGTAAATAATACATAACATAATGGGGGAGTTAGAAGAGTGGGCAGCAGGATGGGGAGAGAGAATTTACAAAAAAAAAATAAGTTGACAAAAAGTTCTAGAAAAAATTCTAGCTTTGCCTTTAGAAACTGCATGCAGGAGTCCACAAGACTTTTTAAAACTAATATGTACCTTTAAAGAAAGGTAACGTCACCTATACTTTCTTTTAACATTAAAAATTAGTAGCATGGGGCACCTGGGTGGCTCAGTCTGTTAAGCATCTAACTCTTGACCTCAGCTCAGGTCATGATCTCATGGTTCATGGGATCGACCTCCATGTTGGGCTTTGTACTGACAGTGTGGAGCTTGCATAGGACTCTCTCTGTCTCCTTCTCTCTTTCTCTGTCCCTCCCCTGCTAGTTTGCTTCCTCGCTTGCTCTCTCTCTCTGTCAAAATAAATGAATAAACCAACCAAACAAAAAAGAAAATCACTAACATAAATTATAAAAGAACCGATAGTTACAGTATAATGATCATTAAATTTGTCAGCAAAAACCTTCAAACAAGAGAAAGCCACTGTACCTAGCAAAATTATTAGTAAAAAAAAAATCTTAGTTTATTTACCAACTCAATTAACTACATTACCACGCCCAAGCATATGTTATTGATTAGAGCCAGGAAAAAGTTAACTTATAATAATATGGCTCCTTATAAAGATGTCACAAGAGGTGAAATCAAGATCTCTTTCTAAAGATTGACTGCACAGTTAGTTGGGAAATACCACCAATTAAACTATCATTGGATGCAGATTTTACAAAAAAACAAATTTTTTTTTTGAGAAATGGGAACACTCCATCAAAGACAGTGATTGCATTTCATGAAAGACAGTGCAAAATGTCCAGCCACATTATCCAGTTTTTAGAGGAAGTTAATCTGGCCTCTTTTAAGCAGATTGTCTTTTCCTCTTCATTCAAGGTAGAGGGGTGTAATACAGTCATGCCTGGGTGTATAGAGATTTACAAACACAATTCCAATTACAAGGAACAGGATTTGCACACGTAAGGGCTTGCCCAGAATGCTATGAATTCACCTTCTAATTTGCAGTGTTGCCCCCAGAGGCTGAACACGATTCTGTCTGCATATGGCAAGTGTGTGGATGCCTGTGCGCAGTGCACCAGGTGGGAGGTACAGAGCTCACAGTCAGCGAGGCTGAGCAGATGATTTACAGCTGACATCTAAGAGCTCCGTAGAGAACAGCCAAGCACTGTACTAAACACCACCAATCAGGCAAATCCAGTCGTGGCAAACAAGCTTGGAATTAACAACAGAAATAAAATATGCTAACCAGTTGTTCTATCCAGGAAAACAAGTCACCGGGGAAGAGGGGAGGAGGAGAGAGGCCACATCTTTAAGGCCCAGCAGAGGTTTCTGGTTAAATTTCTACATGTATCTCTAGTTAGGACCTCACTGATGTTTCCATCTCACTTACAACATAGTAATGTTTTACACAACTACCTGTTTAGCAGTCTCTTTGGAAATCTTTAAGTCCCCTTCCACGTTACCAGAAGTTAACTACGGCATTTAAAGTACATATATCATTAAGCATCCAAATCTGGATCAGGTCAACTCCTAGTTGGTGAGTTTGAGCCCCTTGTTGGGCTCTGTGCTGACAGCTCAGAGCCTGAAGCCTGCTTCAGATTCTGTGTCTCCTTCTCTCTCTGCTCCTCCCCCTCTTATACTGTGTGTGTGTCTCTCTCTCAAAAAATAAATATTTTAAAAACTTAGAAATAAATAAATAAAACACAAATATCATGTCTACTTTACATTTAAATATTCCTTATAGGATGCAGTATAGTGTATAGTTAAGTACAATATGGCTGGCACTAGGCAGATCAAATCCTGCTTCTGTCATTAAATAGCTGTGTGACCTTGACTGACTTAAACTCTCTAGGCCTCCACTTCCTCACTTATAAATGGGATTATAATAATACCTGATTTTTAGAATTCGGGGGAAGACTAAGTGAGTTGCTATATGCAACACTCTTAGAATTGTACCTGGCACATAGATTCAATAAACGTTAGCTACCATAGTTCAATAGCTATCTGTTCACCTTTAACATGATAATTGCATTCCTAAAAAATATAACATTATACAATTTGAGTAATCAAACCAAGTACTCTGATGGTTTGTAATGGGGGCTAGGAGTAGAGATATTAAAAAATAAGCTATTTTTTAGGGAGGTACTGGAGGTGTTATGCATGTGTTTTAAGTATATAGTTACAAATCCTAAACATCACGAAAAAATACAGTGTTTGATTATACTTAGCTTATTCACAAAAGCCTTTCCTTTCTGATCTGCACCAGCAGTGGCATTAGTGTATCCCCTCCTATACATCCTTATTTCATTATCTTAATTACCCACTGCTTTTACACATAAAATCAAAGACACTCCAACAAGGAAGCAATGGTGCTCCATTAGCTTTAATTCTTTAAAAAAAATTTTTTTAATGTTTATTTTTGAAAGAGAGACAGAGTATAAGCAGGGGAGGGGCAGAGAGACAGACACACAGAATCAGAAGCAGGCTCCAGGCTGTCAGCATAGAGCCCAACACGAGGCTCGAACTCACAAACCGTGAGATCAAGACCTGAGCTGAAGCTGAACATCTACCTGACTGAGTCACCCAGGTACCCTGCTTTTAGTCTTTATTACAGCAAATGTTGACAATATGAAGAAAATTTTACTTACTAATTAATTGATCCTATTATGTCCAATTGGCCTTGGCAATGAATACAAGCCCTAAAGAAAAAGAACCCCTGTGCACTTTGTTACACACAATGAAGATTGAGTCCAGGCTTCCCTACAGGACACATAAATAGAAGACTAGAAGTAAAAGACCTCAATTCTGTACTTCAGGTCTTCATGACTGGGGGCCAGTAATAGGAGAAGGTAGCAGATATTTGATCCTTTGAGCTTAAAAACCAGAAGTGTAAAAAAAAAAAAAAAAAAAAAAACTGGTCAGGTGAATGAGTAGACAGAAGAAGGGAAAATTATAGAAATTATCAGATTATCTTTAATGGAAAGAAATGCATGTTTTGTGTACTTTTTGAGTATGCACACAATTCTGACATTAATACTACTAAAAAAATAGCCACTCAATTTCACCATGATAATGCTCTGAACATTTGGTGCCCTTAAAGTTGTCATATTTAATCTTACAAACACAGATACTAGATTAAATGTAAGTAAAATATTAATTGAATTTTAAACAACATGGTATGTAATGTATCCAATTTCATTTTGAGTTCCCCTGGTGAAATAACTGTGGCACTTAAACTTTTCTTCACAAAATGTAGACAGAGCTCTATGCTCCATGTTGAATCTTTCATACATTTCTAACAATCTGCATAAGTGGAGCAGAATATATAGGGTTTGTGGACTGGTCTGACCTGCCTTCAGGTCACTGAGAAAAGATTACACAAGGAAGAGAAGATATCCCATGAAAGACTGAGACCACTTCAATGTTTTTTTTTTTAATGTGCATGATAACAACAATTAACATTCCTCAAGTCCCCATGAACAAAATATCAGAACAATGTAAGTAAACCATTAAGCCACATCTATAAAGGCATTAGTACAATTACTTATTTTATTGGCTTTCAACATGTAAGCCAAGCCACAATAAACTGAATTGAGCATATGTTGTTCATTATATCGTAACTATAAATGGAAATGTTTAATATTCCCCAGCTGTTTCTATCAATAGCAGAAGGTAATTAATGATGACAAGACTAAAAAAAAAACAAAACAAAACCTAAAATAACTTTATACTCAACCCTCCAAACACTTAATATTCATCATATTATGAAATCTGTAAGGCAAATACATTAACACTTCTTTACTATATTCCCTAAAGGATCAAGGTATTTAAGTTTTTATTTTAATTATAATGTGCAGCAAGCCAATTATTATATGGAGTAAGTCAGTGAATGGGATCACACTGCTTTATGGGTCCTTCGACAGTACTGAGAACTGAATGTGTAGATGCAGGAAAACAAGTAATGAGAAAGAACTTGTTGAAGAACTCTCTCAAGTGTGAAGAGAGTCTCATTAGTCTAGAAATAATAAGAACTACCATTCATTAATGCTTACTATAGGACCTGAACTTTTTTCCCCAACAAATCCTCACTGCTACCCTATGAAATAGCACTGGGATGGTGAAGCTAACTTACACCAACTGCAGAACACTGATTTAACACCTCTCTGCCCACCTCTTCCGTGCTCAGTGATATCACATTGGTAGCTTTAAATCAACTACAGTTGTGAGTATTTACATCATACAAATTGACAAATGCTACAAACCAGGGCATGTTTTCTCCCAGAGAGCTGGTTCTTCAACATCTATCAGCACAGCATGGAAAATAGATATGAGTATTTCCATATCATAGAGGAGGCAACTGACATTTAATAAGATTAAGTGATTTGATCAAGGTCACAAAATTCGAGCCTGAAATCTGCCTCAAAACAATCCAGCAGAGAAAGGGAAATGGGTGGGATACAGATAAAACAAAATTGCCTCTGAATTGATGATCATTGAAAATGAGGAATAATGATGGTGCCTGGATGGCTCAGTTGGTTAAGCGCTGGACTCATGATTTTGGCTCAGGTCATGATCTCACGGGTTTTGAGTTCGAGCCCTATATCAGCTTCCTTGTACTGACAGTGGAAAGCCTGCTTCAGATTCCCTCTCTTCTTTCTCTCTCACCCCTCCCCTGCTCACTCTGTCTCAAAATAAATAAATAAGCTTAAAAAATAAAGGGGGGGATGGCTCAAACGGATAAGCATCTGATTTCAGCTCAGGCCATGATATCACAGTTCCTGGGTTTTAGCCCCTTGTCAGGCTCTGTGCTGACAGCTCAGAGTCTAGAACCTGCTTCAAATTCTGTGTCTCTCTCTATGTCTGCCCCTCCCCTGCTCATGCCCTCTCTCAAAAGTGAATAAAAATGTTAAAAAAAAAAAGAAAAAGAAATTTAAGAAATGAATAATAATGGATACATGGGAATTCTTTGAGCTATCACATCTAGTTTTATAACAAACACACACACATAAACACACTATTGACACTTGGATAAACATATCAATTCAATATAATAAAAACCCACTGAATCAAAAGTTGAAGAAGCAGGGCTCAGTAATCTCTTTTGATGTTAAAAGTTGATAACCCCTGCCTTATACTACTACTTTTTTATAGCAAAAAAATCTAAAACAACCCAAATGACCACTAATAGGTGATGATGAATAAGCCCATTATACACAATAAAGCACTATGCACCTGTAAAAAAGGAATAAGGATTATGTCCATATACTACTATTGATTGGTTTCCTAGAAATATCATTAATTTTTTTAAACATCATAAATAAAGAAACTATGTAGGTTTCTATTTATTTAAGAGAGGGAAGAAAATACACAGATATAGATATATACAAAAACAGACATTTGTTAAAATTATAAAACAAAGAAAAGATAAACTCTAATAATATAAAACAGTTATAGAGATGGAGAAAGGTGAGAGAAACTAGATTTCTTTGAATAAATCTTGTTTTGTGGATTTTATAAATACGCTATAACTATGTAAATTATTTATCTAAGTCTTAAAATTAAATAAAAAGCAATCCCTAATAACTGAAAATAAAATTAAGCAAATTAATTTAATTATACATCCACTTGGTGGCATAGTTATGAGAAATAACTCTTCTAAATTACTCCAGAATACAGTAATTTGATTCTGTCTCTAGTGATTTAAACTGTTTAAACTTTAAACCAGCAATGATGGGGTTTTTACACCACAAAAACTGACCAAAACTACAAGTCCGGACACCCACCCACACCCACTTTAGAGAGCAGATGTTGTTAAACATTTACTACTACAGCTGAATAACTAAACTCATCACTAAAGTTAAGTAAAAATCTTGAAATCCTAAATTTGAAATACTCATGATATATTTTATCTTAGCTATGCCAAGGTAAACATTTGTTCTCTCTCTCTCTCTCTCTCTCTCTCTCTCTCTCTCTCTCTCCTAAGTATGTTTATTAGAAAAGCCTGAAAAGAATAACCAACCCTGATACAACACCCACATAGTATTGTCAAAATAGCATTTCCAATGAAAAGTAAACAGTAAACCTTTTGAGGAAAAAGTTCTAGTAAGTGACACATAGATGATGAGCCTAAAACATCCTGTCATACCAGAAAGCAAGCAAGCTACCAATGATGCAGGGTGACTTTTAAATAGGTTTCTACTGGCCAAAAATGAGACAATGTGAACATCAAATAAAGTAACTTCAATGGATTGAGACATGTTAAGTACATTTAAATCATGAGTTTAAAATGATACTTTAAAAACTCACAAAAATAAATTGGATATTATTGAAAACTGACTTATTATTCTTGGAAACTGAAAATAATACTACTATCTGTATATAAACTCTACCTCAAAGGAACCAAACTTTGATGAGGGGTGATTTATTTTTAGGAAATTATTCTAGTGAATAAATTAAGAAGGAATAAAAGAAGTGGGATATTACCATTTTCTAACCCATAATGAACTAATAGATATAGGCAATGATCATCATGGCTTGTAACATCACAAAAAAAGAGAACTAAACATTATATACTTCCTGTTGGAAACTCCCCATGCCACCTATGAAGAGGTTTTGTCAAACAATGTCAATGCCATTCATGCTTCCAGATCTAATAAAAAATACAGGGGTCAGAGGAACACAACACCTCAAACAATATTGCAAGGACACGATTAGCAAGGACCAAGATTAGGATACAATTAGTCTAGGACAAACTATTATTTCTTCAATAATAATAAAAAACAAGGGAAAACAAAGAATGAAGGGAGAATCTGTAGTTTAAAAGAGATTTAAGAGAGGCACCTGGGTGGCTTAATCAGTTGAATGTCCAACTTAGGCTCAGGTCATGATCTCGTAGCTCAACAGTTCAAGCCCCATATCAGGCTCTGTGCTGACAGCTCAGATCCTGGAGCCTGCTTGAGATTCTATGTCTCCCTCTCTTTCTGCTCCTCCCCAACTCGTGCTCTGTCTCTCTCTCTGTCTCTCTCTCTCTGTCTCTCTCTCACTCTTTCTCTCAAAACTAAACATTAAAAAAATATAAAAGAGATTAAAGAGACAACAATTTATAACTATGACATATTTTAATTGGATCTTTGTTCAGAAATGTTATACACATGTAAACATACACAGCTATTTAAAAAATTTAAGTACTATCAGAATATATGATGATATTAAGGAAATATTGTTTTACAGAGATATGATAGTATTACTCTGGTTGTTTTTTTTATTCCCTAACTAATGTTTTAGATAACATACTGAAACACTTAAAAATTAATTGCTATGATGTCTGGAATTTGTTTCAAAATAGGGGCAAGGGGGAGGGGCAGGTAAGTGGATGAAACAAGAATAGCCAAGAACTGATCATTGTTAGAGCTGAGAGATGGACCTGTGGTGGTTTATTAGAGCATTCTCAATATTTGTGAATAATTTGGAAAATTTTTATAGTAAAATATTTTTTGAAGAGGAGAATCTCTTTTTCAGCAAGGTAGCAATGAAGATGTATCAAAAAAGATAACTTATTAAAGAACAAATATTAAAGTTAACAGCTCTCTGAGATAGCAGCTACAGCAACTGGAAAAGAAAACTAAGAGAAATATATAGGAGGCCTAGATGCCGAGTCAAAATTTCCTTCATCTTTCTTTTTTTCCCTTTTTTAAATAGCTTTAAAATATAATTTATACACCATCAAATTCATCCATTTTAAGCATATAATTCAATCATTCTTAATAATCTTAGAGTAGTGCAACCATCACCAAGATCCAATTCTAGAATATATCCATCACCTTTGAAAGCTCTCTCATACCCAACTTTTCTTTTTTTGTTGTTGTTTTTTGTTGTTTTTTTAATGTTTATTCATTTTTGAGAGACAGAGACAGAGTATGTGTGGGGAAGGGGCAGAGAGAAAGAAGGGATGCACAGAATCTGAAGCAGGCTCCAGACTCTGAACTGTCAGCACAGAGCTGATGCAGGGCTTGAACTCACCAACCACAAGATCATGACCTGAGCTGAAGCCTGATGCTTAACCAACTGAGCCACTCAGGTGCCCCTTCTTTGATTTATAACAAGTTCCTTTCAAAGGTTAAAATGCAGAAAGTACCAACATTGGTCCTTGGCTTTTGTATTGGTATCTATATTTTTCTTGTAAAAGCAGCCCTTGGACACATTTCCAGATTGGAGATGAGGTCCATTTTGGATAATTCTGGCACATAACCCTCAACATTTCACAATAGTAATGAAAACTCCTAACAAAGATTTTTAATTCATACTGAAGGCCATATTTGGGGATTTAAGAGATCTAAATACTTCCTGGAAAATACATGAATCAAAATTCTAAAACAAACAAAAACATCATAAGGAACACTATTAGAGAAATTCAGAGGTTATTTCAATTATCACTGTTGATGTTCATAATGATAGGTGACTTACTGACTCCTTATCAACTCCCTCAAAGTAATCGGCAGCATGATATTAATGTGAAAATTTCATAATATCCTAAGGATAACTCTACCATGTGCTTAGAATTGAAAAAGTAACATCAAAAGGGAGTCTGGCTGACTCAGTCCGTAAAGCATGTGCCTTTTTCTCTCAGGGTCATGTTGGGTGTAGAGCTTACTTAAAAAAATTATAACATCAAGAATACAGATAATGCAAAGCTCCTGTTAACAAAGATCTTATACCCTGACTGAGGAGACTAATAAACATTAAAGCACAAGAGAGAAGATGTTGAAGGAATGTCAGAGTAGGAGGTATTCTCTATTGCATAGAGGGAGGAGGGGCCACTTAAATATCAGTATTTTATTTTCTGATGTACACAGTTCTGATTAACGGTGCTATAAAGTTTCTAGAAGAAGCTGGTGTTAGAACATGCTGGTGTGCCTAGGAGGCTCTGTTGGTTAAGTGTCCCACTCTTGATTTTGGTTCAGATCATGATCTCCTGGTTCATGAAATGGAGCCCCACATCAGGCTTTGTACTGACAGTGCAGAGACTGCTTGAAATTCTCTCTCTGCCCCTCTCCTGCTCTCTCTCTCTCAAAAATAAATAAACTTAAAAAAAAAAAAAATGGACCACAGGATTTGGCTAAGGGAATATCATTGTTGACTTTTCTGAAAGTAAAATCAGTAGTATCATGGTCCAAAAGAAAGTTTTACAATAATATATTCAGTGGTAAATAGGAGGTGAGGAAATGGAAGTTAGTAAGTGTAGGTTTTTACATGGTGTTTGGCAATGAAGGAAAACTGAGTGTGATGACAGACTGAGGAGGAAGTAAGACCAAGCACAGGGCTTATTTGTGGGTTTTAGTCTTTTGAGCATGTTTGTAAGCTGAAAACAGAGAAGAGGGAGATTGAAAATAAAAAATGGAAGTATGCTAAACAGGTTCTGGTACCAATTCCAACACTGGAGGTGGGGGCAGTTCTTCTGTACCTCTGACCGCCTACCTATAAATCAGAAGTTCCTATGATCCCCTCCTTGGTTTGATTAATTTGTTAGAGGGGCTTGAACTCAGAGAACATGTTACTTACTAGATTACAGGCTTATTGTAAAAGGATAGAACTCACCAACAGCCAGAAAGAAGAAATGCATTGAGGGCACCTGGGTGGCTCAGTCAGCTGAGTGTCCAACTCTTAATTTTGGCTCAGGTCATGGACCTGCGTGGGATTCATTTTCTCTCTCTCTCTCTCTCTCTCTCTCTCTCTCCCTCCCTCCCTCCCTTATCCTCCTCCCACCTCAAAATAAATAAATAAACATTTAAAATAATAATTAATTAATAAAAAGAAGAGATTCTCCCATACCCCTCCAGGCCACTCTTCCTGCATCTCAACGTGTGCACTGACCCAGAAGCTCTACAAACACAGTCCCTTTGGACTTTTATAGGGTCATCATCACAGAGCCACAATTGACTAAATGATTGACCTTTGGTAGCTGAGTTAACCTCCAGCCCCTCCCCCACTCCCCACCCCCAAGGTTGCAAGTGGAGGCCATTGAAAATTCCAACCCTCTATTCACAAGGTTGATTCCTTGGGCAACCAGCCCCCATTCTTGTTAGCTGAGGCCTTCCCAAAAGTAATCTCATTAACATAATAAAAGACACCTTAATGGCTTTCATCACAAGAAATTCCAAGGGTTTTAGGAGTTCCCAGAGGAACTGAGTCCAAGACCAAACATATGCTTCATGTTACAAATCTCAATATCACATATGCAAAAATAAAGTTAGACTCTGCCAGTAGGAAACTCATAAATTAATTCCGTGTCTGCCCATCAGGTCATAATGGTACCTTTTCTTGGATAAGGTCAGGATGTAGGTGATCCCAAGAAACAGAGTAGAAGACAAGTACAAATATTTTCACTCAAGAAAAAAAAGCTAAGATTTTTTGGGTAATACATAATGGCTGATCTTTTGGTGTATGGATCTGTTGTCAGTGAATTTGAAATACTGCAGCATTGTCTAAGTATTTGTACAGGATTGTGGTTGATACATGTTCAAACTGTCAAGGAGGTTAAGAGGCAATGATAACTGAAAATTTATTTGTAATTACAGTCTTGACCATCCTATTGTGGTCCTGGTTTCCATTTACGCCTTTGTCATCTCATCCACCTATTCATTTATTCATTTATCATTTATCTCTACCTCATCTCTCAACCTTTCTCTCCACGTCCACGCCCACACCCATCCCCTCACTCTGTCCCTTTAACTCCCATGCCTCTCTCTTTCTCTTATTTCTTCCTGTTCCTCTTTTAGTGTTTCCACCTTTCAGGTTCTCTAACTTATGGGTCCCATTTTCAGAGCATGGCATATGGTATAGATCCTCACTATTCTTCTACTGAAATAACGAATTAAAATTTTACTCTATTGTGAGAAATAAGCCCAATGACTCAATCAAAGGAAGGATAGGAAGGATGTGGAGACTCTGAGCACAGTCAAGCAAGGCTTCAATCAAGTTCTTGCAAGAGCAGGTGTCTGACAGACAGGCACTCTTGGGGCAGTTGCAGCAGACAATTTACTCCTGGTGAGCAAGTCTCTTCCCTGATTCCTCACTGGCTGAGTACTACAGAGTTTTCAACCTTACCCAGACATCATCTATGCCCATATAAGGCAAAAAGTAGTCTGATGGGAACAAATATACATTCCCTGAGGTGACACTGAGACTTTCAATCCCTCCTCCCTGTCCTTTGGTACATGCTTACTGCAAAGCCCAAGAAATAACCTTGAGAAACAGGGAAGGGAAGAACTAGGAAGTGAAACGTCTAAGAGTTTGGAACTCACGGGGTTGGGGGGGGTGCATTGTATATATTTCCAATAGGTTATAAACCCATTGTTAACTAGACAGCACAGCTTTTATTTGGTATTTCTGAAGATGAATCATTCCCTTACTTTTTATATCTATGAACTCTGCATCTAAAGGCAAACATGTGATGATTCCTAGCTAAAGGTCCAAGGAGAAGGGATACAACTGAAAGGCAGAAAGGTCAGGAGTAGGAAAACAAAGCTGAGAAGGAACAAAAATAAAAATCTGAGCCCCAGGCAGCCAATGGCATCAGGATGCTGCCTTCCAGTAGAAAGGAGGCAAGAAGCAGATGGTGTTGGCAAGGATGTGGAGAAACAGGAATCCTCTTGCACTGTTAGTAGGAATCTAAACTGGTGCAGCCGCTTTGGAAAACAGTGTGGAGTTTCCTCAAAAAATTAACAATAGAACTCCCCTAAGACCCAGCAACAGCACTGCTAGGAATTTGCCCAAGGGATACAGAAGTGCTGCTTTACAGGGGCACATGTACTCCACTGTTTACAGCAGTTCTATCAACAATAGCTAAATTATAAAAAGAGCCCAAATGTCTATCAACTGATGAATGGATGAAGAAAATGTGGTTTATATATACAATGGAATACTACTTGGCAATGAGAAAGAATGAAATCTTGCCATTTGCAACAACCTGGATGGAACTGGAAGGTGTTACGGTAAGTGAAATAAGTCAGTCAGAGACAGACAGGTATTATATGTTTTCACTCATATGTGGAATTGAGAAACTTAACAGAAAACCATGGGGGAAGGGAGGGGGAAAAATAGTTTCAAACAGAGAGGGAGGCAAACCATCAAGAGACTCTTAAATACAAAGAACAAACTAAGGGTTGATAAGGGTGGCAAGGAAGAGGGGAAAATGGGTGTTGGGCACTGAGGAAGGAAGGCACTTGTTGGGATGAGCACTGGGTGTTATATACAAGTGATGAATCATGGGAATCTACTCCCAAAGCCAAGAACACACTGTATACACTGTGTGCTTGATAATAAATTATACTAAACACTTGACAATAAACTATTTTTTAAAAAAGAAAGGAAAAAGAAATAAAGGAAGTTTGTACTTTCCCAAATAAAAAAAAAAAGAAAAAGAAAAAATTGAAAAATAAAAGATGGTATAACAAAACAAAACAAAAACCTTAAACTGATTCAAAATGGGCAGGAAATCGGAGAATGGACATGGCTCTTTCTCCCAAACAAGGAATACAAGGATTTATTTAGGAAGAGCACATATTCAAAACATCTATTCAAGTTCACATCCATATGTATTGGGGATGAGGATATCCAATAGGCTAAGCATCTAGAGAACTGAAACAGGTGAAACACAGAGAGGGCAAAAGGAAGAAAAGCTATAAAAACTCAGTCATCCACTATTCAAATTATAAAGCCCAACAAAAGGGACTAAAAAAGAACCAGCATCAACGGGGGCACCCCAATATTAAGTAGCTTGGCAACTATGGACAAAGCAGTCGGTCATTTTGGACAATGGTGTTAAGATGCTTACGGATCTAAGAGGAAAAGACACTATGTTTAAAAGCGAAAGGAATAATCATGATCAATAAAGTCTCCACCTGAAAAATAATTGTGACACCATGTACCATATAATCGTAGAATATTCAAGTTGAGCTGGCAGGGGCACTGCTTAGATGGAAACAGCTGATTGAATCTTATTTTACAGATGAGGAAAGTTGGGCTCAGGAAAGCAACACTATTTGTCCAAGGATATAAAAGTCATTAAAGAGAACTGGGGTGAGAACTGAGGTCTCAGAAGCCCAAGCAGCTGTACTGAAAAGCCCTCACCCATGTGATGGGAGCAGTCCTTATAACGGCCACACATTCGTGTTCTCCTTAACCACATCTTCATGGTACACTGACTCTTAGAGTTCTGAAAAAGATTTTTACGAATAAGCTATGGAATAGGGCTTAAAGTGGGGGGCATCTAGAGGACTTCAGTTGCATTGTGGAACGTAGACTGTGCCCAGGGGGATTAGACTGCATAAAACACTCAATACTTACATATCCTCTGTCTGTAAAGCAGTGTTTTTCCAAGATGCTTTTCTGTACATTTTTTAAACTGAATCTCCTCTGAGATTGATAAAGTGGATATTATTAGCCCCATTTAACAGACGAGGAAGTTTTACTCCAATACAGTATGGTGGAGTCACATGTTATATTTCTCATAAGAAAAGCATCACTTATAATCAATATTTTCCTTTTAAAAATCCTCTAAGTTGCCCAGCATTGAAAGAGATCACTGTTTTAGCTGGCTGAGCACCAAATGAGGTAGGTAGTTGGCTTACACAAATGTCTCATGTTATGCAAAACACATACATCCTTAAACAATAAAGTTGCAGTGAACCCAGGAGATGTTTACACTATTGGAGCCCTGAAGAACTCAGACAAACTAAAGCAATAGCAGATTCACATTCCACATTTCACCTTCGCTGGGAGGGAAATGCTCTTTATATGGGAAGACAGCTAAAATCACTCACATATATTCATTTTTAGTCTTCTTTCTGTCTCTTTCACCTATACAGTTGACCCTTGAATAGCACAGTTTGGAATTGCACAGATCCTCTTACATGTAGATTTTTCTATACAGTACAGTACTATAAATGTATTTTCTCATCCTTAAGATTTTCTTGAAAACATTTTCTTTTCTCTAGCTTACTTTGTTGCAAGAATACAGTATATAATACATATAACATACAAAATATATGTGTTATTCAACTTTTATGTTATTGGTAAGGATTCCTGTCAACCAGTAGGATCTTAGTAATTAAGTTTTAGTGGAGTCAAAAGCTATATGTGGATTTTCAACAGTATGGGGCTGGAGGATGGTCATTATCCCAAACCCCACCTTGTTCAAGGGTCAACTGTAGTTGAATTTTCATAATTTTAACACATATATAATACAACCCCACTCTAAGTGACTAGCCCAGGTCATTAGTTAGTATCATTTCAGGATCATGGGAAAGTTGACAAATGTGTTCCTTTGAAAGACAGAATGTGAAAATCTCTGAACTTGGAGTCAAGATGCCTTGATTTAGATGATCCACATTGATTTTGAAAACCATGGGACCTTGGTCAATTTGCCTAGCCACTTAATTTCAGGTTTTTACCTGAAAAATGAGGTTAATATAACCATCTTTTGTTTACCGTATGTTATATAGATCAAATGGAATAACACCAGTTAGAATATTTTGTAAAACGGAAAGCCATAACAAATGCAAGAATTATTGTTATTTGAAAATGTCACTTGCTGTCTTGGAATCGGTCCTGGAAATGGGATAAACTCCTCAGTCTATTACTAGAAGCAAGCAATAAGTACTATTTTACCACATACCAAGGAAAACTAGATACAGCTTTTTTAAAAACAACCCTGATAAAGTTGGGGAAAAACATATCAGACAGATTTGCTTTGATGGTTCTCCCAAATCCAGTCAAGGTACATTTTAAAGACCCCTTTAGGGCATATCTGACAGCAGATGTGAGTTTGCTTCTTGTTAGGGATGAATGTAGCTTTGGTAACCCAGTTTAGCAAACACACAACTGATTATATTTTTTTAAAACTAGATATTTGCAATTGTACCTCTGAAATCACTCAGGCCCCAGTAAATCGTGTAGGTAACCAAAACAGACAATTTACAAAGTAGTTATCTTTCTCTCCTTTTCATATTTTAAGTCAAAAAGAAAAGTTGTGTAACTATTGAAAATCAGGCATCTCTATCAGCAAACTATCTTGGGCACATTTACCTATGTGTGTCTTTATTTTATGAAATATATATACTTATTACTATACTATTATGCAAATTATAAAATAGGCCCCACATTAGAAATTGTAGAAGGACAGGGCAATAATAAATCAAAACAGCATAGTTTCTAATATTTTCTTCACGTCGTCCAAAGGATCATCTTATCTGCTCTCTATGATGCATGCACAGCCTTCCTCCACCTCTTGACGTGGACATACTTTAGAGACACAGAACTACATGGTTCTTTGCTCATTAATTAATTAGAGAAGAAATTACTAACTATCCCTAATTACTGCCTTAATAAGTCAACACATTTCACCTATTAAACAAAACCAGGTGATACGTAAAATATAGTTGTATAGTTTAAGTCACATGTTTGGACATGAGAACTGGTAACACTGAAATTAGATTGCTTGAAACATAACCATAACTGCATAGATGTTACCTAAGTTCTGCAACAGCTAGATCAGTGGCAGTTAATATTCACTTAAAGCAATTTAACTAAACATTTCTGTTTGGATCTTGTTACAAAATAAATATTTTTTATGTACTCTCATTGTTGCACACAGTGCATTCAAACCATGAGGCAGCACCCTCATTTAAAAGAGAAACTCAATAAACCAGACCATTTATATTTCCCAGTTGATAATAGTACCCCAAAATGTCAACAATTCAGAGAAAGATTAGTTCATCATATTGCCTTATTGAAAAAAATTATTCATACATAGGTTTGTTATGTATCCTTTGGGCATGAAAGCAGTAAGTCCCTGAAGATTCTATGCTATTTTTTATTGGGAAAATATATCATGAACCATTTAAAATGTGCTGGATCAAAGTTGCTGATCTTTCTATGCAACTATTAAACTTACATAAGAAAAGAATAAAAATTTAACTGGGAATATGAAAAAATACTTCCTAGAAGAAAAATTAGCATTTCTTCAACTGAAATAGTTAAGGTAATCTTTGGCTCAGAATTCTTACCTTTGATTGCTTCTTGGCCTTTTGGCTAAGATCAAGTGCAGAATTCTTACCTTTGAATATGGTGGCTGGTTTTTTTTTTTGGTGGTGTTTTTCTTTATAATTTTTGTTTTGCTCCTGATTTGGCATATTTTTCTCTGTATCATCCTGAAATATAATCTCTTGACCACAGGAGGTCATAACGTTTAATAACTATACAAGCAGATATACTATTGACTTCATTTTACAGAAAAGGAAGAGAGGAGAATATCTACAAATTTCCTTTGTGTGATGAAACCACGTGTACCAATCACAAACTGCCTAATTCATATTCTAAACCAGAGTGGACCCCAGGCAACGCTGTGAAGTCAGCCAAATTCGTCCACTGTGTCTTCCCACCTCCCTTTTCAATGCCTTTTTTCCTCCTGGCGCCAAGTGCCCTCCTGCTCTGTCCAAGTGCTTGACAAAATTCAAAGCACTATTTAAAAAAAATTTTTTGGCCTTACCCAAAGGCACCCCTAAGGCCACCTCCATGCATAAGTGGGATGGTGCTCCATATGGACACAGATACAAAGAGAGAGGCTGAATTTTCATAAGGAAATGCCACCTGCATCTATGTAAACTAAAACACATGGATCTCTTTTTAATCTGTAATATAGGATATCAGGAATCAATTTGAAAATTCACCCTCAAACCAGGCCAAATGCTTGGTTGAGCTGTCTGATATCCTAAGAAAGTTTCTAAGGACTACGTTAATATTTTTAGGCTTCCTAACTTCTATTTCTGTAATGAAATAAATACAATTTAAAAGGCAAAATAATGTTTTCTTAACCTTCCTCCACATAGAAATCAATCAAATATATTTTATTAAACGTTATTTTATCAAAAATGTAAAATAAGAAAGCAATTTGAAAATTTTATCTACATCATTTCAGAACATTAATCCACTAAGAAAGTGTCCTTAGTTTATGTACCTATGCCATAAAACCTTCAAAGAATTTACTGCTAGTCTGTTCATTGAGATCACCCTACACTAACCAGATAGGACTAGATAACAGTTATGTTTCCTTTTTTGGCTGGTATGCTATGGAACTCAGACTTAAATGTAAAATCTCCCACTATGATTTTGAATTTGTCCCTTAGCTCTTTTAGTTTTGCTTCATGAATTTTGAGATTTTGTTAAATGGTACATATACATACAGTATATACAGTATCTGTATTTAAGATCACTAGACTTCTTACCAAATTATACTTTTTATCCTCACTAAATGTTCCTCTTTATCTTTTACAATAATCTTTGTCTTGACATTTTGTCTCACATCACTATAGCCATACCTGCTTTTTATACATATACTGATTGTATGGCCTATCTTTTTCCATCCTTTTATTTGCAATCTGTTTATATTTTTCTATTTAAACTGCACCTCTTAGGACACCTGGGTGGCTCAATTGGTTAAGCTTCTGACCTTGGCTTAGTCATGATTTCACAGTTCGTGGGTTTGAACCCCTTTATTGGGCTCTGTGCTGGCAGTTCAGTCTGGAGCCTGCTTCAGATTCTGTCTCCCACTCTCTCTGCCCCTCCCCAGCTCATGCTCTGTCTCCCTGCCTCCCAAAAATGAATAAAAATTTAAAACGTTTTTTTAAACTGCACCTCTTGTAACAGATTATATGTGGATCTTAATTTTTATGTCCAGTCTAACAATCTCTGCCTTTTAATTAGAGTGTTTAATTTACTTATACTTAATACAATTATTGACATGATTAAGTTTAAGTTCATTACTTTTTCATTTGTACCTTCTGTGCCTAAGAGTTCAGGGGCAGGTAATAACCCTGTAAATTTTGTGAAGCGCGGAATGTAAAGTTTAAAGGTGTTAAGAGGTTAGGAGGTTTGTGGATGGTTCAGTCAGTTAAGCTTCCGACTTCAGCTCAGGTCATGATCTTGTGGTCCATGAGTTCAAACCCTGCATTAGGCTTGGTGCTGACAGCTCAGAGCCTGGAGCCTGCATCAATTCAATTCAGCGTGTCTCTCTCTCTCTCTCTCTCTCTCTCTCTCTCTCTCTCTCTCTCCCTCTCCCTCTCCCCCTCCCCCTCTCCCTCTCCCTCTCCCTCTCCCTCTCTCACTCTACACCACCCTCCTCCCCTCTCTAAAATAAATAAATACTAAAAAATTTTTAAAGTGTGAAAAAGGGGCGCCTGGGTGGCTCAGTCGGTTAAGCCTCCGACTTCGGCTCAGGTCAGATCTCACGTTCGTGGGTTCGAGCCCCGCGTCAGGCTCTGTGCTGACAGCTAGCTCAGAGCCTGGAGCCTGTTTCAGATGCTGTGTCTCCCTCTCTCTCTGACCCTCCCCCTCTCATGCTCTGTCTCTTCTGTATCAAAAATAAATAAA
>NC_043701.1:64046535-64153932 GCF_006229205.1 Suricata suricatta | reverse complement strand
GCTCAGTCGGTTAAGCCTCCGACTTCGGCTCAGGTCAGATCTCACGTTCGTGGGTTCGAGCCCCGCGTCAGGCTCTGTGCTGACAGCTAGCTCAGAGCCTGGAGCCTGTTTCAGATGCTGTGTCTCCCTCTCTCTCTGACCCTCCCCCTCTCATGCTCTGTCTCTTCTGTATCAAAAATAAATAAAGCATTAAAAAAAAATTTAAAGTGTGAAAATGTTAGAAGTGTGACAAAGAATGTATAAGAGGTCAAGTGCAAAGTGGTACAATAAATAGTCATTTTAACCCACATTTTAATATAATTGTTCTTTACTTTCCTTAATTTTGGGATATTACAAAAGGAAAAATTCACGATATTTTATGTTTGCCTACTTTCATACCATTTCCAGTGCTCTTTTTTTTTTTTTTTTTTTTTGAGAGACAGAGACAGACAGCGTGAGCAGGGGAGGGTCAGAGAGAGAGGAGACACAGAATTGAAGCAGGCTCCAGGTTCTGAGTTAGCTGTCAGCACAGAGCCTGATGCGGGGCTCGAACCCACGAACCGTGAGATCATGACCTGAGCTGAAGTCGGACGCTTAACCAACTGAGCCACCCAGGCGCCCTCCAGTGCTCTTTATACTTTATTTATATAGATTCAAGCTTCCACCTACTATTTTTCCCCCTCTAACCAGAATAATGTCTTTCAGAATCTCCTGTAGTGCAGATCAGATGACAATGAATGATTTCAGTTGACATTTATGCAAAAATACCTTTTAAAAGTTTATTCTGATGGTATCTATGCTGCACATAGAATTCTGGGCTGACAGTTTTGTTTCTTCTTTCCTTCCACCTCTTAAAGAGGGCATTTAAGCTCCCTGGCTTCCACTGGTTTTGACAAGAAGCAAGCAGTCACTCTTACTTAAGTTTTAAAGTATCTTTTTTCTCTAGCTGCTTTAAAGGTTTGCTTTTTATCTTTGGTTTTTAGGTATTTGATCAGTAGCTCTAAGTATGATTTTTTTTTTGTATTTACACTGCTTTGGGTTTTCTGAGCTTCTTAAATCTCTCAATCAATGTTTATAATTGAATTTAGAGAACTTTTGACCAATATTTCTTTAAATATTTTTACATCTGTCACTCTCTTCTTCTGGAAATCCTATTATTCATATTTTAGATCATTAGCCCATAGCTACCTATTGTCCTATTTGAACTGCAGATTAAATGATTTCTATTAATTTGTGTTCAAATTCACTGACTCTTCTGCCTAACTAATATGTTAAGCTCATCCAATGAACTATTATTTCAGTTGCTGTACTTTTCAGTTCCAGAAGTTCTATTTGGCCCTTTTATTATCGTTTCTATTGCCATATTAAGATTCTCTCTATAGGAGGACCTGGGTGGCTTAGTAGATTAAGCATCTGACTTCAGCTCTGGTCATGAGCTCTCTGAGTTTGAACCCCACATTGGGCTCTGTGCTGGCAGCTCAGACAGCCTGGAGCCTGTTTTGGATTCTGTGTCTCCCTCTCTCTCTCTCTCTCTCTCTCTCTCTCTCTCAAAAATAAATAAACTTAAAAAAATTCTCTCTACTTTAAACTTACTAAGACTATGTTTTCATTTAATTTTTTGAACATATTTTCTTTTAGTTCTTTGTACATTTTATGATAGCTGCTTTAAAGTCTTTGTTAAAGCCAATATCTGAACAATCTCAGGACTAGTTTCTATTGACTGCTTTTTTTTCCCTTTTCTTTTTTATTCATTTTGAGAGAAAGTGTGTGTGCAACAGTGTGGGGGGAGGGGGGGTCAAAGAGAAGGAAAGAGAAAATCCCAAGCAGGCTCCACACTGTCAGCACAGAGTCCAGCGCAGGACTCCATCTCACAAACCATGAGATCACCATGAGATCATGACCTGATCCAAAATCAAGAATCAGATGCTTAACCAACTGAGCTACCCAAGCATTTCTTTTTTTTTCTTAAATGAGTCCCATTTTCTAATTTATTTCCAAATATAAATTGTTTATGATACCATGTAAAAACTCTGAATTCTATTATTTTTCCTCTGAAGAATTCTGATTATTGTCTGGTAGGCAGTTTAGTTACTAACTGATCATCTTAAATTGTATAAACTTTGTTTAATAAAAACTTTGTTAGAAGAGATCTGTATCATGTCCAAGGATTTCCTAAGGCTCTTCACTAGGCAAGATCCAGCATTCAAATTCTATCATCCTTGAGGATCTTTGTCAAGGATAAGAGATTTAAGAGAAAGTCTTACTCTAGATCATGTCCTTATTCCTAAGGAATGGCTTTTCTTGCCATTTGCTATCTCAGCTAGATACCCACAGTGTTTTCAAGGTGTCAACATGATTTTCTCATTCTGGCTACGCCATACCTTCAATGTCCTCCAGCACCACACACCCTCTACTATCTCTATTCTGTTCCCATTCCTGTATGAGCCTCAGTCTGCTCTCATTCTGCACTCATGCAGCCCAGCTGCCAACCAAGGAACCATGAACAATTTCCACAAAACTGGTGGGGCTCTCCCTCTGAGAAATTCCCTCCAGGTGTCCTATTCCACAGATACCTGCCAATTTACCTGCCCCAGATTCTGATCTCTGCCTCCTCATCTCAACAGGACTACTGTGCTCTGCCTGGATTCCAGGTTACTGCTCTGCACACAGAGGCAAAAAGCAGGGGTGACCATGAGGCTCACCTTCGGTCTTACATTGTCTGTTGTTCATAAGTAAAAACAGTTTCCACTTATGTTTTGTCTGGTTTTAGGATTTGTTATAGAGGGTTGATTAGTCTAATATCAGTACTCCATTATGGCTCACATAGAAATTCCTCAGAGTTAAATTGAATAGTTAACTAAAGTAAATAACTCGAGTTAGGCAGTTAACTCTAAGTGGCTTCTCCTTTATTTTGTGAACTCCTTTTTATAACTCCTTCTATGTTGTAAGTACAGTAGTCCCCCCTTATCTATGGTTGTGCTTTCTGAGGTTTCAGTTACCCACAGTCCACAGTCAACTGTGATCTGGAAGTAGATGATCATCAGAGGGTCAACATCAGAAGGCTAACAGTACATCACGAAGACCATGTTATTCACCTCAATTCATCTCATCACATAGGTATTTTGTCATCCCACATTGTAGGAAGAAAGAGTGAGTATAATATGATAAGACATTTTGAGAAAGAAAGAGGCCACATTCCCATACATTTTTATAGTATGTTATTATAATCATTCTATTTTGGTTAATTTCTTACTGTGCCTAATTTATAAATTAAACTTTATCAAAGGTATATATGTATACAAAAAATAGTATATATAGGATTCAGTACTATCCACAGTTCCAAGTATCCACTAGGGGTTTTGAAATGTATACTTTATGGATAAAGGGGGAGTACTGTAGTCTCAAATTGTTTTTCAAGTAGGGAATTATAAATTACAAATAAATAAACACCAAATATATGTTTATTATTTATCATACCAACTGTTTTTAGCAATATACAGAATACATGTCCCACACAATGCCTAACCACCAGAAACTTATTTCAAAAACAGAAGGCTATAATGACTATATTAATATAAAATAGTCACAGAGTTTTAGCTCTATGGCTTCAGAACAAGAATGATCACCTTGTCTCCATGACTGCCTCTATTTATTGACTTGCTACCATCTGTGGAGTGAAGGAGTAGAGGGGCAGTGAGTGAGCCGACCCATCAAGCAGACAACAGCCAAGGAAGGGGTACAGAGAAATCCTGTGGGAAATATTTTTATTTCACATTATCATTCATAAAGTAAGACTAGACTAGAATTGAGAGGAGGAGGATTAAAGAGCAAAATAACATTTTAGCAACCACTATGTCACTCTGATAATATCAGTTTATCTTTGGAAGACTGGGCAATCCTGGTGTTAGAGTTACTCATTTGTATATCTCAACATTTCTATGTTGCAAAACAGGGGATTGATAAGAGACTTTAAATACTAGGATCCATATTAAAAATAATGCATCTATTTTTACTATTATTAGAAATAAAACCAATGAGATATAATGCTAATTCAATCATTTATTTTTTTATATTATAATAATATATGAACAATATATATATATTTTTTTGGATAGAAAGGTCAAATATGTCATTTGTCTAAAAAATGTTAGATATTAATTACAATCTAAGCAAAGTTAGATAAAATTAGCCTTGCTAAATTTACAAAGTGGATATAAACCTATTATTTCTTAAATGACCACAGCAAAAGAAAATATATACTAGACTTAGGAATTTTTTCCAAGTATAGTCTGGAAATTTCAAAGATTGCAATGGTTAAAACTCAAAACCCTGAATCTCTCCTTCATAATTGATGAATGGAAATCACCTTGGGACCTTCTAAATGAAATTTCCTTGGAGTAAGATTCTGAAGAGATTCAAGAGACTTAGGGCATAATTCATATTTTAAGCACATGTGAGAGGCAACCCCCAAGAGTCAATGCAACCTCACATAAAAGCCACTTTCAAGCAAGCATTCTTGAAGAAGCATTCTAAAGATAACATAACTACATGAATTCCCACAGTAACCAAGATGTTCTTGTTGCGGGATAGCTATTTGTTTGATTGTGTACTCCTAAGAAACTATTGATTCTAATTTCTGTCTCTTGCTTTCTTTAACAATTGGCCATTACTGATACTTCTTTAGGATTAACTTGTATATAGAAAGACTGAAAGAAAGGCATTTCATTAGGGATTCAATTAAGATGAAATGTTAGAATACATCTTTTTTATCCCCCCAAATACATGTTTGCTTCATCCTCTAAATACATATATCTGTGGAAACTTGTATACAAGGGCAAGCTCACAAAGGATGGAGGTGTGGAGCATTAGCTTTAGGATTTACTATACTGTTGAAAGCTTCTGAACACAAAGAATGTAAATGACTATCTTCCTTAATTACAGTCACCTCCTGTGCCTCCAAAAGTACTTAGTTGATTATAAGCTTTTATTCATGCTTAAATGGATATTGAAGTACAAAATATTATCAAATATAAATTATTACTATTATTAAGCTTTTATTACTTTCATGCCATCTACTGACATTAGTAATACTTTATATTATAATTACACTGAGCATTAACAGGATAAAGCCTGATGCATGGCTGATTTTATTTTCACTTTGGGAACTAATCTCTATCTAAAAAGTTTAACAATGTATACTGTTTTCAGAAACATACCATGTGACACTGTTTTTGAAAATAAATCTGACTCAAAACATGAAAAAATTATCAATTCACATTCTAAGATTCTAGTTATTAAAAAAGTCTCTTTGGTTAAAAAACAGTATTTCAGGCTTTACAATTGAAATAAAAAATTAGTTACTTTTACTTATTATTTTAGAACTTGAAAAACTCCTATACATAGAAAGTCTAATTCAAATTCACTAACACCACTATACTGCTATAACATATAAGAATGTCTATTCTTAAGGCTTTATTGTACTTGACTTCTCCACCCCTTTGACCTGCTGACTTCTTTACCCCTTCTGGAAATGTTCTCTTCTTTGGCCTCTGGGATACCCACCCACTTGTGTGTCTTCTTTCTCTTAATTTTCTCAGAGTCCTGTGCAAATTCCTCTCTGACCCTGCCATAATATTAGTATACCTCAGAATTTAATCCACTCCTCTTTTCTCTCATTCCTTCTCCTAAGGTGATCTTATCCAATCTGATGGATTCAATTGTCATCTATGGAAAATAGTTCATGCCCAATTTATTTCTCAAGTCAAACAACTTCCCTAAGCTCCTTATATTAGACAGTTCTGAGTATTCCAACATGTCTGACTCAACTCATCATCCTTCATGTGTTGTTTCCTATCAGAATGAAGACCATCACCTTCTATCCAGGTCAGAAACCTGATGACTCTCCCTCTACTCCAACTTACAAACCTATAGATTTCTACTTCTCTAATATCTCTTAAATGAATACACTTCTCTCCATGTCTTCTACCATCACCTTTGCTTACATCCATCACTTCTCTGACTCTCTACCAAAAGTGTCCCTCTTTCATTCCTGTCCTTAACTAACTGATTCTCCATATTCTGTGCCCTGTGATCTTTCTAAAATGCAAATTGGTCAAGGACTTCTCTGATGAAATATCCTCAAGTCTAGACTCTGTAGTATGGCCCATAAGCTCTTTCTAGTTCTAGCATTCTTCTCATGATATCATTTTCCATCTCCTCTCTCAAGTTATGCTAAATTTCTTCTAGTTATTAAAAAATGCCATATTCTCTCCTGCCTCCAGCCTTGACACATGCTGGTCCTGCTTTCTTAAATATTTCTCTCCTTCTTGATCTTTCAATTTCACACACACATTGTTAAGCATCTTCATGTTTCAGCTAAGAAGCTGTCCTTCTATCATTGCCTTACCATTTGTACTTACCCTGATCTTTACACCCATGAGAGCATGGCCAGTTTGCCCTCACAGTAGGACTTGGACTTATTCAGCATTGTATCTCTGGTATCTACTTTGATAAATAGTTATCAAATTGTTGAATACTTATCAATTGTACATGTGTTTGTCATCTTCTTATCCCATCTTTCAAGTACACATATCTCAGAGCCCCTGAGAAATGACCCATCCAAAAAAGTGATTGATGAGTCTCTGCCAACTCAGATAACAAGAGTAGTTGGCAATACTAGAAACTCCCACATGGAATCTGCTAGAAGTTACCTAGAGGTAAGTGAATGGGCCTCCTCCAACTGCAAGGCTTACCACACTAATGGAAATGCATGATAAAATTTCCTAGTTCAAATATTTTAGCTACAGTAGATGCATCTAAATTGCACAATCATTTGTGCTTAGAATGGGGATGGAATATTATAACACTAGAATTCAGTAAATAAATAATACTGAATTTATTTTCCTGTCCTCAGGTAAGGTAGATTCACAAAACCCTTCTAAAAATATCTATGCAAATATTTGTCTATAACAGCATATATGCTTCTGTTTTATATTTTTTAAGTTTATGTATTTATTTTGAGAGAAAGAAAGAAAATGAGTGGGGAGGGAAGAAAGTGAGGAAGAGAGGGAAAGAGAGAGAGAGAGAGAGAGAGAGAGAGAGAGAGAGACAGAGACAGAGAGACACAGAGAGAGAGGCAGATAGAGAATCCCAAGCAGGCTCCACCTTGTCAGCACAGAGTCTGACACAAGGTTCGAACTCACAAACCATGAGATTATGACCTGAAGTCAAAACCAAGAGTCTGAGCCACCCAGGTGCCCCACAGCATATATGCTTCTGCTTTCTATTCTTACCCCTACAGATAAGTAGGTGATGAGGGTTTGGCCCTACTCTTGGTCAATCTTCAAACACAAGACTTGGAGCCAAGTTAAAACTCTGGCTTTTGTTACAAAGTGAACCTCTAGCTGAGACTCTAATCCTCAGTAAGGCAAAGGATAATAGGCAGATCTAAACTATCATGAATCTCAAGCCACCTAGAAAACATCGCCAACCACATTCTCTTCAGACACAAAAAGAAATATAACTTTACAGCTTAGTCTTGAGTGAGACCCAGATTCTATTCTCAGAGCATGTCCTATAAAATTCTGGGCAAGTCAGTCAAACTCTCCTAGCTTTCCACACAGATTATATCTTTTCCAAAGCATATGAAATGGAGTAATTAAGGGAATAGATGCAAAGGACTTAACACATGTCTGACACAAATAGGTATTAGCTAACTTTAATAATATTGCCATAATTCCTTCCTCTTCTGCTTTATAAATCAGAGATAACTGCAGTTAGCAAGGAGCAGGGAAGAGAAATACATCTTGGTTTTCAGTGTTCTTATGTTTTTGTATTATGTGCCATATGATTGCCCATCACAATGAAGGAAGCAAACCATACTTCCATCCATCAGAAGGATGAGGTACGATATACAGGACTCTAATGCCAAAACGTTGTTTCATTTTGACTCAAAATGAAGAGGGCGACCAGCAAAAACACCAAATCTGTGCTTCCTGCCACAGATGAGTTTCTCTGACAGGCGTCTGATTGCAGACACTGACCAGGCCAGTGCTAGCTGGAACAGATGGCCCAGTTGGCCACATATGCATTTTGATCTTTTTGCAGTTTCTCACAGGTGCTAGGAGTAGGTGGGATAATTCTATGTTTTCCAATGTTTTGATAACCTTGACTACTGCCTTTCCCATGGGCCAATTTCGTTTTGGACCTATATCTAGTTTTTAATATTTGACAAGTGAAGACACTGATAGGAAAAATAAAAATGCTTTTCTAAAATCTGATTTTCCACACATATAACCATACAGCTGGCTCCTCCCCAGACATCATTAATTTCCTTTCTCTTGAGTCATTTTTTCCACTATGTATCATGGCAATGTTTATCAAAATATCACAAAAAGCTGGGATTTGAATTCAACAGGCTGAGATTTGATATTATAGTGTATTTAAGTCAAACATTCACTCCTTTTCTAAAATGAAAAACTACAAAAATTTATTTATTCATTCCCACTAGCATCCAAAGCCGAGCCCACTTGTTCATCTGCGTTACCTCTAGACTACAAATACATCACTGATTTAAGAAGCAGGTGATCTTAACACCCACCATCACAAGCAGAAATGGTGGCTAAACACATCCTGGGTGTAATTTGTGCTTATTTAGAACCTGAAAAAATATTTAAAACACTGGCTAGAACTTTGTACATGTAAATGCTTCACATCTTCTTAAAGCTCTTTTTAGCTATTCTCTTATTTTTAGTTCAGCTGTGATGTAGATCATGAATCATTATCATTATAAAGCTACTCTTTCCAATGTAAGAAAATTAAAGCATCAATAATTATGAGCTGCAAATATACAATGTCCGCTTTGTTAGTCAAAACTCAGTGGAAGAATCCCTCCCTTACCATTGTCATCATTATCATCATCTTTGTTGTCATCATCAGCACTCCATATACTATCTAAGAGCATCATGGGTAAAAGTGTCTATGTTTGGGGTTCCTGGGTGGGTTAAGCATTAGACTCTTGCTTAGGTCATGATCTCACGGTTTGTGAGCTACATCCCCTCATCTGTCAAGCACAGAGCCCACTTCAGATTGTCTTCCTCCTTGCTCTCTGTCTCTCCCCCACTGGCATACATGTGCTCTCTCTCCCAAAAATATATAAACATTAAAAGAAAGGAGAGTATTTAGGTTCAAATCTCTGCTCCTTCTCTTCTTAGCTGTATGACCTGGAACAAGTGGCTAAATTTCTCTGAACTTCCATGTCTTCATCCAGGGACATAATAAACACTCAATAAATGCATTTCACTTGTTATTGAGCAGCTAGTTTTCATATATGCCAAGGCCTCTCCCACCTTAAACAAATGAACCAATTTTCTCCATCATTATATCCCTTTCGCTCCTCCCTTTCATTTCCTTACTTCCTGCTAAGTGTTCAATTCATTGTAATTTGGTTTCTGGTCCTACAAAAATTGGTCACAGTAAGGCCACCAACCAGCATTTCTCATTGCTAAATCTAACTGATACTTCTCATTCCACATCTTCCTTGACCTCTACAGAGGATTTGGTCCTATTGATCATGTTGTCCTTATTTTTTTCATTAACTTTTGTTTAATTTAATTTATTTAATTTAATTTGATTTGATTTGATTTCAGAGAGTGAGAAAGTGTGAGCAAGAGAGAGGGGTAATGGGAGAGGGAGAGAGAACATCAAGCAGGCTCCATGCTCAGCAGGGAGCCTGACATAGGGTTAAGATCCCAGGACCCTGAGATCATAACCTGAGCCGAACTCAAGTGACTGAACCACCCAGGTACCCTAATCATGTTCCCCTTAATACCTTTTCCTCCTTCTACTGTGATAACCCTGTCTCTTGGCTTTGTCTCTTACTTTTGCCTGTTCCTTCTGATTTCCTGTAAACTCCTCCTTCTCAATAGACCCTTCGCTGTTGACATTATCAACATTCCCTGCTTTAGGCTCTTTCTGTTTCAACAAACATGATCCTTTGTGATTTATCCATACTTCATTCAGTAGCTTTAGTTCCTACAATTATCCACATATTCCTTTTTCTGTCTCCTTTCTCTGGACCCTTCACACACTAATGTACTTGAAGTTCCCTGAATATATCATATTGTATACTGTTTCTCAATCTTACATATACATCATTTCTGCTTTTTCTTTCATTTTTTCTTCTTTTTAATGTCCCTTCTCCTTCCCTTTGTTCTTCATTTTTGTCCTTCAAAACTCAGCTCAAGCATGACCTTATTCTCCAGCCATCAAGGCACCATATTTCTGGGTGAAAAAACCATTTTTGATATTCCATCCTCAGTACATGCTTCATAGAATAGAGACAAATTTCCCCACAAAAGCCTACCCAAATTACAGAATTATGAACAAATACTTGTTATTGTTTTAAGCAACTGATTTTTGAGTGGTTTGTCAGACAGCAATAGGTATACAACACACTCCAACCTACTAGATTATAAGATTCTCAGAGGCAAAATCATGTGGAAATATTGTATTCAAACCAAAGCATTCCCTGGTTCATGAAGCTCCCATGAATGAATGAATCAATCAATCAGTCAATCAACTAACCAACCAACCAGCCAGCTAAGCAATCAGCATTCCCTGGTACATGAAGCTCCTAGGAATGAATGAGGGAATGAATCAATCAGTGAATCAATCAATCACCAACTAGCTAACATATTGGCCTCAGCCAATCAATCAAAATTTCCTAAATTTAGGATTTTCCTCTTATTTTGATTTAATGCTTCTTTGAGACAAAGAACAAGGCAGGCAACAAAATGGGGGAAAGGGAGAGATAAATGAAAAAACTAATGCTACTTGAATTCATGCTCATGGAGGGAACCTTCTGATCTAAAGCTCTTCTCTGATCTGCTTCTATAACCACAGACTCACTTCCTCTAGTTCCTACTACATAGTTTCATTCAGGTGTATCCACCTCTGTTACCTCAAACTGAACTTTTACAAATCCTCCACACCATGGCCCTGTTTGATTATTCTAGTTATATTATAACCACTGTTCATTCTCTAAATCCCAAAGTTATCTTTGATTCCTCCCTTCATCTCCTCATCAATATATCTAGTCCCTAGTTCTACCAATTTAGTGTGGCTACTTTCTTTTTTAATTCATCATTTTATTTATTTGTTTGTTTGTTTTATTTAAGAGATAGCACACACGAGCAGGGTAGGGAGGCAGAGGGAAGGAGAGAAAGAGAGAGGATTTTAAGCAGTGTGGAGCCTGACATGAGGCTCAATCCCATGACCCTTGGATCATGATCTGATCCAAAATCAAGAGTCAGATGCTCAACTGACTAAGCCACCCAGGGACCCCTCATTGCTTTCTTTAAAATCTTTCTCTCTCTCACCTAGTTCAGACTCTATCATCCCACTCCTGGAATACCGTAATAGATTTCTAAATATGTTATAATTTTTAAATGTCTTATAATTAAATGCACTGAAAGCCTTACTGTTGCATTACCAAGTCATAGATGTGTCCAACCTGAAGCTCTTTTATAAATTAAACATTTAATGTACAGGTAATTAGGTCTTATGTTTTTTAGAAAAAGAAATGGTAATGATTTTAATAGCCATTATGCTCTTCCAAAGAGAAATCATATTATTTGTAAGGGTGAAATGAAGTAGACCTTAAAAATAACTTCTGTGAAGTGAATCAATAGTAGAGCCTATTATTTAATGAGTTTTTGCCATGAGCAATGCCATAAAATTAGTGATAGATGATGTCTGCCATGAGGAAGCAAGTTAAACTTGTTTTTATTAGTCTTAAAACCAAAATGAAATAAACAGGCAAAAGGAAAGGATAAAAAAAAAACCCAAGTTGGAATGCCATCTCTTTGGTATTCATGAGTCCAACCTCTGTTAATAGGATAGGGAATTCATTATCCATATCAAGAGGAAATGGACAAACATTTCATGCCTGATAAGATTTTTTCTTTATGCATCAAATTCTTTAAAAGATACCCAACTGAAAGATATTTTTCATCACGGGAAGTTTGGAGAAGGGATTTATCCATATGCTAAAATCTACCAAAGCTATTTCCTGAGTCTGTACTAACAGAAGCTAACCCCAATTAGCCTATTTCAATCAAGGGATTATCTTTCATGTACAAAGTAGTGCACATCTTGATTTTAAGCTATGGTGAATTATTTGTTTTGTGGGAACATTTTGATATTCACAACAGAAAAAAACCTAATTCTAATTAAGTAAACCCCATAATGTTACAATCTTATCTAGGAAATGGCTATGAGATAAGGACAGCTGTTTATGAACTAACAACTGTGATAACAATTAAGGTCACTTAAACTTATCACTCTCTAATGTAATGTCACTATTTTTACATCACTGTAAGGACATATTTCATCACCAATGATAATTCTATACCCACAATGTATCTGTCTTCCTAATAGATGCTATGGAGTTTATACTAGTCAGTTGCCACCTTGAACTCATTTGTTAGCAATCTAGTGGAGATAGAAAGTGGACAAGGAGAAATTAAGAACAGGAAGAAATAAATACATGTAGCAAGATAATACAAATAAAGACAACACAACAAAAAAGACAATATGAAGACAAGATGACTTTTCTGCTTCATGCAAGTGTTGTTTCTATCCAGATTACTATCAAGGAGTCTTTAGTAATCAACAGAATAGACAGTTACTCCAAAACCTCTGCTTGTTCCCATCCTTGGGTCCTGGCAATGAGTTAACTGCCAAGGAAAAAGCATGTCAATTGTGTTACAAGGTGTGTGCTAAAGAGCTGAAATAGAGGTTGTGGGAGTGGAACTTCAATATTTGGCACCCCCAGACAACCTCACAGTCTACATCAATATTGGACACATAAGTGAGGGTTAGTTGAATACCCTATGATGGGTGGATCTAGGTAAACAGAAGAAGTTGCCTCAGCATTGTACCTAAAAGGGTGAAGAATGGAGGAGTCTGCTCCTGATACAGTGTATAAGAACAAACCAAAGATGAGTTGCAAGAGAGAAGGAAACTTGCATTAATGGGAGGATACTAACTTAAATAGTGGCAACTAAAAGGGGAATTTTGTAGAGGAGAGCCAAAGTGCTAAGTGACTGTGGGAGTTTGGACGAGAGGAAGGGAAGTTGAATTAAGAGTTGGATATTGCATGAGTAAGAAGCTTCTGTGATTAGACGTGAGATCCACATATTCTAGACAAGAAGGACATTCACAGAATGTCATATAGAAAGGAGGAGGTACTCTGTCTTTGCTCTAATAAAAGTGTTTGGATGTATACACGGACATCACTGGGTAGAAAAGGATGGTTGGGTTTAATCAAACAGCACCAGGACTGAGAAAGATCTTCTATTTCCTTGCCCTGCCTTTGATATTCTCAGAAGAGTTCTAGGAAGAATATGTTCATTTCGCATCTTACAAATAGACATAAAATGGCAAAATAACTAGGGTTGAACTAGCCCAGAAAGTTCTAGAGAAAACTCTCAGTGGCATGGATTTTCTGTGTTGCTCTCTGTGTTTTTCTGTGTAGAAAAAAAGTAACTAGCCTCAGACTTCCAGTGTTTTCATTGCCTTATTCCACCTTGTAAAGGTTCTCTGCAGCTTCTCAGAGTTCTAAATTCACCCTCTGGTCTGTCCCAAAATCTCATTCAACCTTTCACCCCCTAAATAAAATCCCCAGATCTCCCAAACTAATATATGGATTTGAGCTCTCCTCCACCAGCTCATCTAGGAAAAAAAAGATATAAACTGGGATCCTGGAATCAAATGTGTTTATGGACTGAAGGTGCAGCGATACCTACGGAGGAATCATGAGGAGCTGCTACTGCTCTCTCCCCACCTCACCTGGGGTCTTCACTGCCTCCTCCCGCCTTTGGGGTTTGGGCCAGGACCTCTGAGATTGGCCGCTGAAAGCCACAGAGGATCACAAAAGTGCTGAAACAGAAACTGCTTTTGTGTTTATGTTTCCTTGATGTTAGTACATCGGTAATATTTGGCACTGCCTAATCCCAACTAATCATCTAACAACTTTTCTAACAATCAGTTATTTATTTAACATCATGCTAAAGAGATGGCCTCATTTTCTAAATCCATTCATCCACTGACGGAAATTTAGGTTGTTTCCATAACTTTGCTATTGTGAATAATGCTACAGTGAACACAGGAGTGCAGATATCCCCTTGAGATTCAAATTTGAATGCCTGTGGATATCCACCCAGAAGTGGGATTGTTGAATAAAATAGTAAACTCTATTTTTAACTTTTTTGACTTCTATTCTGTTTTCCATAGTGGCTGCTCCAATTTACATTCCCACCAATAATGTATAACTCCACATCCTCACCAACACTTGTAGTCCTTTATTGTTCTGATAATCACCACCCTAAATAGTGGGAGATGATAGGGAGCCTGCATGCCTCAGTCAGCTAAGTCTGACTTTGGCTCAGGTCATGATCTCTCACAGTTCGTGAGTTTGAGCCCATGTCTGTCTCAGTGCTGACAGCCTGGAGCCTGCTTCAGATTCTATGTCTCCCTCTCTCTCTGTTCTTCCCCCATTCGCTCTCTCTCTCACTCTCTTTCCCTCTCTCTCAAAAACAGATAAAGATTAAAAAATTAGTGGGAGGTGGTATCTCATTGTGGTTCTGATCTGCACTTCTCTGATAATGAGTCATGTTGAGTACTTTTTCAAGCCATGTACTATTGTTCAGCATTAAAAAAAAAAACAGCATTAAAAAAAAGAAGAAGAAAACAGGGTGCCTGGGTGGCTCAGTCGGTTAAGCATCCAACTTTGGCTCAGGTCATGATCTCATGGTTTGTGGGTTTGAGCCCTGCGTCGGGCTCTGTGCTGACAGCTCAGGGTCTGGAGCCTGCTTCAGATTCTGTGTCTCCCTCGCTCTCTGCCCCTCCCCCACTCGTGCTCTGTTTCTCTCTGTACCAATAATAAATAAAACATAAAAAATTTTAAAAAAAGAAGAAGAAGAAAACCCCTGTCATTGGTGACACCATGAATGGACTGGAGGGCATTATGTTAAGTGAAATGAGCCAGACACAGTAAGAAAAATACTGCATGATCTCACCTACCTGTGGACTCTAAAACAGTCAAACCTGTAGAAGCAGAGTAGAATGGTAATTGCCATGGCTGGGGGAGGGGGAAATGGTGAGGTGTTGGCCAAAGGTCACAAAGTTTCAGCTTTGCAAAATAAATACGTTCTAGAGAGCTAACATAATAAGAAGATACTCTCGCAGAGCCACTGCTAGCCTATTTTTGGCCTCTGCAGAAAGTAGAAAGACACCCCCTCTAGACGAAGGAAGTTCCATGGCCCTACAGCTTGGTAATACATGGGTGTTTTCTCTTGGAAGACACAGTTCTGCACAAAAGCAGAAGACTTAGCAAGCACATCAGATTTCAGCCCCACTTACCAGAAGGCTTTCTGTAAACCACAAATGCACAGTCGTTCCCAGCAGCTCTGTCCCCCAGTTTCCAGCCACTTGTGCCATGTCTCTGGATGACTCTCACTGACCCACCCTTATCACTCTGGCTTTCTGGTTCCCAGATCCTGAAGTGCCTTGACACTCCCACTTGGCCTGCTGGTTATTGACACGCAAGCCACGACCTCAACATGCTGAGAACTCATGAGTTGCAGCTCCTCGTTCTGATCCTCTGTCACCCGGCCCTGATTTATGACAAGAGAGAAAATGCAGAGGCCCAAACCACCAATTACAGAGTTTCTATTTATTCAGGGTGATGATGTCGGGAGTGGAGTGACAGTTTGCACCATTTTTTAACCCTTCTAAATACTAAGAGGCCAGACTTCTTTCAAAGGTGAAAACAATCTAACCTTCACATCCTGTAAGTAAAATGCTCTAGCTTTTCTGACTATCACATTTTCAGGAGGTTTTGAGCTTTGCTAGCAGCTCTTGAACTATGTAGAGATGTTGGGAGGAGGAAGGTTGCTGACTCCAGTCATGGGGAGCACTAACAACAGAGGACTAAGGATCATCACCTTTATTTCTCTTCTAAGAATGTTACCAAGAATTAACGCATCACTGAAGAGCTAAGTGCACAACTCACGGAAAGTGTGAAAAGCCACATAAAATTCTATTCTTCAGAGAGTCCAAGAGGGTTTTTTGAGGAAAGACCTGGCGTAAGGCTATTGAAGGAGACTTCTCATTTTTTTTCTCATTCTTCAGTCATTGATAGAACCAGGCTCATACGGAGACAGACACTCCTCCAGGAAACACTACATTCTTCAAGGGGCTATATTATTTATTTCCAAAGGACAGAGACTAAGAGAAAAAGAGAGAGGCAGACAGACAGAGGGAAACAGGCACGCAGAGACACTAAAACTACAAATGGGAATGACGTAATGATTGGTAAAGACTCAGGCAAATGATAAGGCTTCTGTAATTATCGATAGATTCAAATACTTCTCTGGTACAGAGGAATAAGACACTGTTAAGACACACTCTAAAATCCTCATCTAACAGCCTGAAACAAGAAACATCTTCCCAGCCTCCTCCAAGTGGGTAGCACAACCCAAGAGTTAGTGCCAAGCTAAAAATGTGACCTTTCCAATACTGATTTAGCCGGCATGTTTAGTGTGAACTTCTCCAAGGTCTGACCAACTAGTTACCACCAATTCAATTCTTTTTTCAACTCAATGACCTTTTTGTTAACGCACACCTCAATTCTCTTATATGCCTTTGACTTCACTCCAGTCCTTCCCGTGGCACCTTTGGCAATAGTGTTTACACCCTGCTGGTCACCAAGCCTCTGGTTCACTCTCCCCATGCCTTTTATATACTGCAGCTGTACTATGTCTTGGATCTTCTTAAGTGCACAGTAGGTAGCATAGAGACATTTATTTTTTCCTTGCTAGTTTAGCAAGAGTCTCATTTCACTTCATTACAGCTCTAGTGCAATGTTTCCAGTGAACTGTAGAAGACTGTCTTTGATTTACACTGTGAAGCCCTATTATAAGGGAGACCAAGGCCCTTTTGGAATTTGAGCCCCTGAGCACCCTGGATATTTAAGCACTAAAGAAAATGGTATGACCCTTGAGTTCCATTCTCTCTCTGTATCAAAAGGTGGGTGGTAGCAAGTGAAAGTAGAATCCATCAACATCTTTATTTGAGAAGAAATTAACAATTGATCTAACTAGGTGTTCCTTCATTTGTATCTAAAACATCTTCCTTGGCTACCCTGTCTAAGCTAGAATAAAAATTGCTCTTATATCTTCAACATAACCCTGCATTCAGTTTAGACACTTTATGGTCTGTAATAGTGGGATTACATGCATGACACTGGCTTATAAATTGCAGCATATCACACAAATGTGCTGATTAGGATGGTGAGTCTCATCTCATTGAGCTCCAGGTGGTAATTAATGTCACTGTGAGGCAGGGGGTTTATCTCAATGGCCAATGGCTTTGCATCAGGTTGGTGGTCTTCCCTTCAGTACAACCCCTGATGTAATCGTAAGTGTACTCAGTGCCTACACGGACGGCTGCTCTGTTAAAGCCTTTCCTCCCAGAAACCCAACACCAAGGACCTTTTCTTCCACTCCACTTCAGCAATACTTCAAACGACACCCTACACCTTTTCCTGGAAGTGTTCCACTTGTGAAGTATTAGTTTACCATATCCCAACTCTGACCAAATACCCTTATTCGTCCAATTATTACTACCTTAGCCCAACATCACTGTTTATTCATTATTCATTTATTCTACAAACATATACTTCCTTTACAACTTTACTGAGCCCTCCGATTCCTTTACTTCTCTCATCAGTCCCCATTTCTAGGGCCCTTGAGGCCTCCATTCCTTTCCCAACCAGTTCAGTTCCACTGTGCACCCCAGATACTCTCTTCCCAACACCCTAGATTCCCTGGCTTCGGCCCAGGGGAAGAGAATAAACAAGAGAAGGGAAGAATACAGTGTGTTGGGAGGGCAAAGGTGAGAGGAATAATGTATCAGAGGCTGTTCACTGTCCATCAGAGGTCATGCTCCCCCAGACACAGAACAGAATTATTGCTGGTAGGCAGCTGTCCCATCTAGAACTATATTTCCAGTGTGTCCCTGCCCCATCCCAATGTGTCCAGGCTAAGCCATATGACTAGTTTTCACTCACAGAATGTGAGTGGAAGTGATATATCATTTCTAGGCTAAGTCTGTTAAAAAGTAGTTGTGCCTCCTTTACTCTGCTTTCTCCCTTCAATCAGCTCAAAACTGATGTCCAAGGTCACCTAAGAAGACTTGTGGGGATAGCAGAGCTTCTGTGCCAACCAGAAAAACTCACAATAAGCTGATACACACATGAAAAAACAAATTCTATAGTTTCAAGTCACTAAAATTTGGCAGGTATATATGGCAGCACCTGGAAATTCATTAAGAAATTTAAAGGGTGAAAGCAGAGACATGAAAACAATTATTGAGAGTGTATGGTTTATGCTCAGTGGTTTTTTCTCTATGATTACTACCAATTAGTCCTGCAAGAAGTATGGAGGACTAATACATTTATGATACTTTGTACCTTAGAATTCTTTTCATATTTCAAATATTTTATTTTTAAAATTTTTAAGTTTATTTATTTTGAAAGAGAGAGAAAGAGAGCAATGAGGAGAGAGGCAGTGAGAGGGTGGGAGAGAGATAATCCTAAGCAGGCTGTGTGCATTGTCAGCACAGAGCCCCACACAGGGCTTGAATTCACAAACTATGAGCCAAAACCAAGAGTTAGATACGTAACTGACTGAGCCACCCAGGTGTCCCTCAAATATTTTAAAGAAAAATTACGAACTTGTTACTTTAAATATATATACTTGTTACCTTAAAATATAATTTTTAAATGTGCTTTTTTTCCACTTGATGACCAATCACCTGACAATGCCTCATGGTTTCAGTCTTTCACCTAGGGCTGCCATTTCTCATACTTTCTGATGTGTCTTTATAAGTCTGCTCTGCTCCTGACATGCTGCAAACATAGGCCACACTCTCCTGGATTATGAAAAATATGCCAGGGAACCTAAATACTGTCACTTTGGATAATCCAAGGAGCAAATGCCACTTACATAAAGAGTGATGGGATGAGGGGATACGAGTAGAATGCACACTTCAGCCAATAGAGAAGGCACAGTGCAGAGACGTGAGAAACAGTGGGAGTAGGGACAATGGAGAAGAGAAATACAGGATTAAAGGAAGGATGAAAAGACACAGAGAATTGAAAGAAATGAGTAACTACCCAGAAGCAGGAGAGAAAAGCAGTAAGGGGAACTAAAAGGAAACTACTGACAAAATGAAAGGCAATCTCCTGAATGGGAGAAAGTATTTGCAAATCATTTATCTGATAAGGGGTTAATATCCAAAATAAAAAGGAATTCATATAACTCAATAACAACAGCAACAACAACAAACTCTGATTTTAAAATGTGCAGAGGATCCAAATAGACATTTTTCTAAAGGAGACATACAGATGGTCAAGAAGTACATGAAAAGGTGCCCAACATCAATTATCATGTGGGACATGCAAATCAACACCAACATGAGATATTGCCCGTCAGAATGGCCAGTACCAAAAAAGACAAGAAAAAACACACACTGGCAAGGATTTGGAAAAAACAGGACACTTGAGCATTGTTGGTAGGAATGTAAATTGGTATTGCTACCATGGAAAATAGTATAAAATTTCCTCAAAAAATAAAAAATAGAATGACCATTTGATCCAGCAACTCTGTTTCTGGGTATTTATCTGAAGAAAACAAAAACACTACTTTGAAAAGATACGTGCACCCTCATGTTCACTGCATCCTTATTTGTAATAATCAAGACATGTAAATAGATTAAATGTCCATCAATCAAAGAATGATGAATGCATAACGAAAATGTGACACACACACACACACACACACACACACACATACACAGAGAGGAATATTATTCAGCCATAAAAAAATAAAATCTGCCATATGCAATGATATGGATGAATCTTGAGAATATAATGCTAAGTGAAATAAGTCAGACAGAGAATGAAAAATACTATATAATGTACATGGAACCCCTCCCCCCAAAATCTAACAAAATGTAGATACAGAGAACAGACTGGTGGTTGCCAGAGGAGAGGAGGTTGAGGAATTGGACAAAATAGGTAGAAGGGAGTTAAAAGATACAAACTTCCAGTTATACAATAAATATGTAATGGGGATGTAACATACAGCATGTAACTATAGTTAATAATACCACATTGCACATTTGAAAGTTGCCAACAGAATAAATCTTAAAAGTCCTCATCACGAGAAAAAAAAATGTTGTAACTAAGGATGATGATGGTCTACCAGATGTTTTGTGGTAATTATTTTGTAATATATGCAAATATTAAACATGATATGTTGTACACCTGAGCCTAATATGCTATACGTCAACTCTACCTCAATTTAACATGTTTAAAAAGAGAAAAAAGAAATGAGCAACTACTAGAGACAGAGACGGGGTTGAGGGAGAGAGAGAGGGGGAGAAAATAAGTAAAAGCACCAAAGGAGGACTGAAAAGAGGAATTGAAAAAGGAAGAGATAAAAGCAAAAAGAAGTGGGACAGGGCAGAAATGGGGAGAAAGTGAAGAAAATAAAAGGAAAAATAAGGAGGACCCATATAAGTCTTCATGAGCCTCTCACCAGCCTCGTGTGATCAGTCCACCAGCTAAATATCCCTCTCTCCCTCCCCTGACCTCCCTCACCATTCCCCTGGGATGGGTGCAGGGAATGTCAACATATCCATCTATGAGGCTGCCCTTTTTCTTAAATAAAAACATATTACTAAGTGCTTCCATTATACACAAGGTAACTTAAGATTTGATTTTTTTTTTTTAATTTCTGGGACCAAACCATTTAAAAACTGTTTAGGTTTAGCCATGTATTCTGTTTTTTAAAAATGATTTCAGCTCAACAAATCAGTACAGCCCTTCGAGATTATAATTCATTTTCCTTTTTTCTCATGCCCTAGCATATAAATTACTATCTCATTTAATAATAGGTCTTGCCAGCATAATGATCCCTTTTCTAGTATACTATTATTCTGAAACTAAGATCATTTTAGGAAATTCTTATTGTGTCCACAGGAAGTAACACAGCTCAGAATATACCTACAATTAGGGGGCGTGGGTGGCTCAAGTCAGTTAAGCACTCAACTCTTGGCTTTGGCTTGAGCCATGGTCTCACAGATTGCGGGATCAAGCCCCACATCAGGCCCTGTGCTGACAGCTCATAGCCTGCTTGAGATTCTCTCTCTTCCTCTCTCTCTCTCTCTTTCTCCTTTTCTCTTTGCCTCTCTCTCTTTCTCAAAATAAACAAATAAACTTAAACATATATATGTGTGTGTATATATGTGTGTGTGTGTGTGTGTACAATTGATAAGTAAATTGATTAAGTGATTCCTCATCATCAGACTAATTAGCAGACCCACTGAAATGGAGTAAAAAAATTACCACTGCACTGATTCTCTTCCTTCATTCTTTGAAGATGGTCTTTGAAGACTATAGTATGGTTGATGTCTGAATATAAGGAAATGAATTATAAAAATTAAAATTCTTTTTTTCTGATAACCACTTCCAGAACTTTGACTGTGTTAAGTGTTAAGTACATGTACCAGGATCAAAATGTTCCTGCCACAAAGTTTTCTTTACTCATTTTCATTTATTTCAAAAGAAATTAGCAAATGTATTCATTTCCTCAATAATCTATAAAACTATAGTTTTACCAAGTGTTCTATCATCTTCCTATCTTTTGAACAATTCAACATTTTATTATTCAGAAAACTTCTAATTCTACATGACCTTTTTTTTAACCTATAGTATACTCTTCACTGAAATGAAGATTTTGGGAAAAAATATTTTAATAAAAAGCATGCATTCATAAAGGAAAAACTGAGTTTTTAGTTTTTGCTCAGTGATTAAAAGATTCCCCAAATAAATGGAATTTTATTTATTTACTTTTAATACTGTATTGTTCCCTTCTTTTTTAGTGTTTGTTTATTTTTGAGAGAGAGAGAGAACACAAACTAGTAGGAGAGAGGCAGGGAGAGGGAAAGAGAGAGAGAATCCCCTAACAGTGTGGGGCCTGATTCAGGGCTCAAACCCACAAGCCTTGAGATCATAACCTAAGCTGAAATTAAAAGTCTAACACTTAACCGACTGAGCCACCCAGGTGCTCACCAATGGAATTTTAACACTTCAATCTTCTGGCAGTGTGTATTAAATGCTTGGCACTATCTACTCATTCATTAATCTAAACATAAATTAAAAATAGGTTTAAAAGCATGCTATTCATTAATAAAAAAACATTAACTTTAAAAAACAGTTTAATGGGTGTGTTTTCAAATACTTGTAAAGAATAGCATAATGGCAACTCCTACATTGACAAAAAGAAAGAAAATTGGCAGTCAAGTTTTTATTTTCTTCCTCATGAATCTCCAGCTACCCATTTCACACACTCAAATCCTGACTCTAATAAGCAGAAAAACACAGAGGCGGCTGTGGTCCAATTTCATGAAGATATTTTAAGGTTGAGAAAACCCATGCAATTATTAGGATCAAGAGAAAAGCAAATTAACAAAGCCTCCAATCTTATGTGTTAACAGCAGAGTAGAAACCAGCAGTTGCTGTTTCTAATATTTAGCACCAAAGAAACACTCTTTAATGTAAGGACTGTCCACCTTGAGCACTGGAATGCTGGCTCAAGGTCACACAGGCTTTATCCACCCATGCTCTTCTCTGGCTCAAGGGTGTAATCTTTACACGATGTGTTTGTTTGTTTGTTTAATTTACAAGAGAACTTCATCTGTAAACTTTCTTAACCAACACTGACTTGGCATCAATGAATCAGTTAATTAACTATTAACAGATTCTTCTAGATATGACTGCCACACAGATATTTTATCTTCCTGTTAATTAGTAATTATGCACTGGCAAGAAAAACAGTGTTTCTTTCCAATTATCCCAGAATTCAGTGATTATTTAAACTTGACTAATTAGCATTAGAGGGCTGTACATCTTCTGGGCAAATTGTGTTTGATAATCCCTATTAAAATATACATGGTGGTTGTTGACTTGTAACAAGAAAAAAAAAAGTGGCAGTTCAAAGGGTATTAGATACAGCACAAGGCAAATGAGGGCCCATTAAAATTTCCCCAACTGCTCTAATGAGAATGCCGAGGGTCATTTCTGCCTAGTTTACCATCTGTTTGGTCTCTGGCATGTGTCTCTGGTGTGAAGGGAGTGTCCTGAAGCCCATTTGGCTTATCACAGCGTAATCCAGGAGTCTGAAGCAATTTCAGTCGCTTATAAAGTAGTGCATTAAAATCAGAAGCTTACACATGTGGGTTCAAAAACTTTTTAAGTGTAAAAATGATGCCACATTAATGGAAAATATCCTGACTTTTTTTAAAACAAGCAAGCAGTGGTTGATGAGAAACTTTTAGAAATGCTGTATATGAACTCTAATATCTGCTTTGTACTCACCCAAAGATTATGAAGATTGAAAAAAAAGAAAAGAAAAGAAAAATAGCTATTTTTTAGCCTCCATGACTTGGAGCACATAAAAAGTTAGATATGTATTAGGACAGGCAATGGCTTCCTTTTCCACAGAAAGCAATACCATAAAAGAAAAAAATGATAAGCTGAAGTCCATCAAAATTTAAAACTTCTATACATCATAAGATACCATTGAGGAAAAGAATAGGCAAGTCACAGGTGGGACAATTAACTCACAAAATATATCTCAGATAATGGACTAGTACCCTGGATATATTAAAACTCCCATAACTCAATATAAAAAGATAACAACTTTTTATGTTTATTTATTTTTTTAGAGAGAGAGCGAGGGAGGAGGGGGAAGGGGCAGAGAGAGAGAGGCACATAGAATGCAAAGCAGGCTCCAGGCTCCACACTGTCAGCACAGAGCCCGACGTGGGGCTTGAACTCACTAACCAAAAGATCATGACCTGAGTGGACCCTTAACCCACTGAGCTACCCAGGTACCCCACAACTCAACTTTTTTAAATAGGCATAAGATTTGAACAGATACTTGACAATAAGCACATGAAAAGGTACTCAACATTATAAGTGAGCTGGGGAAGGTAAATTTAAGCCACATTGAGATAACACCACATACTCACCAAAATGGCTAAAATAAAAACACTGACGACGTCAAAAGCAGATGAAAATTCAGAGCAACTACAACTCTAAGAGTATGTTGGTGAGAGCGCAAAAACTATAACCATTCTGGGAAAAGGTCTGGCAACTACTTCCAGCAATTTCACTGGTAAGTATTAACGCAATAAAAAGGAAAACATATATTCACAAAAAGACTTATACAACTATGTACATATAGCAGCTATATGCATAGTAACCCAAAACTAAAAGGGCCCAGGTCAACAGGAATACTACAAAGGAAGGCTACTCAGCAATAAAAAGGAACAAATTACTGACACACACAACACGGAAAAGTATTATGCTGAGTGGGGATGCCTGGATGGCTCAGTTGGTTAAACAGCTGATTCTTGATATCAGTTCAAGTTGTGATACTAGTATCATGGGATCAAGCCCCACGTTAGGCTCCATGCTCAGCATGATGTGTGATTCTCTCTTTCTCTCTCTCTCTCTGCCCTTCTACCCCACTCATGCTCTCTCGCATGTGCGCAAATAAAAGTTTTTAAAAAATACATAATGCTAAGTGAAAGGAGCTTTATACAAAAGGGTACACATTCAATGACTTTATTTATATAAAGTTCCAGGACAGGCAAACTAATCTATGATGGAATAAAATAAAAATTGGTTGCCTTTGGCAAGCGAAAAAGAGTTGATGGAGGAGAGACATGAGGTGATGTTCTGTAATTTTTTTAAGGTTTTTTTTTGGAAAGAGACACAGTGAGTAGGAGAAGGGCAAAGAGAGAAGGAGGCAGAGAATCCCAAGCAGGCTCCTCACTGTCAGCAAGGAGCTGGATACAGGATTTGAACTCATAAAATCATGAGATCATGATCTGAGCCCAAACCAACAGTTGGATGCCTAACCAGCTGAGCCACCCAGGCATCCAGTGATGCGATATATTTTGATAAGGGTTTGAGTTAACCCAGGTTTGTACATTTATCAAATGTAACCTTATATATCCCTAAGAATTGTGCATTTCAGCGTATCCACACATTACGGAGCTTGCAGATGCTCACTGTAAAATTTTTTCAAGGTTGATATGTGCTTGAAATTCTTCATAATAAAATGCTAAAAAAAATAGATTGAGATACTTCTGTCAAATTCCTATTGCATTATATTTAAGAATATCAGTTCAGAGGCGCCTGGGTGGCTCAGTTGGTTAAGCATCCAACTTCAGCTCAGGTCATGATCTCATGGATCATTGGGTTCAAGTCCTGTGTCAGGCTCTGTACTGACCGCTCAGAGCCTGGAGCCTGCTTGGGATTCTGGGTCTCCTTCTCTCTCAGCCCCTCCCAGCTCATGCTCTGCCTCTTTCTCAAAAAAAAATTTTTTTTTAAATACAATAAAATGACATCAGCTCATTAGACGAGTACCCACACATAATATAAAAATGTGTAAATATGGCCGTGATAGCATTTCTTTTACTAGCTCATGTGGTCCCATCAGCCTTGTATATGGTGAAGTAAGTACCACTTCTTTTGAGTCTGATTTTCATGCTTCCACAAGTGTGCTTATCTGGTGTGTTCTTATAAGTGCATTTATCTAGGATGTGCCCTGAAATCTGTTTATTCCATTGAACCTGTTATTATCTTAATATAATGCCATTAAGTCCTCTGTAAACAGATAAAAAATGAGTACTTCTAAGCCATTTTTTGTTTATATACACAAAAGTTATTGAATGCTTTGGACACTCTTGATAAAAAGAACCCAAACAGGTGTTGTTCTCAAAATATGGTTGAAAAGGTACCTGTAAGAGACTGCAAAAAAAACCCCACCATAAATATTGAGAATGCTGCACTCAGAATTCATCACAAGTCTGTTTATGGTCTTGCTCCATTTTAAAGAAATTGAAAATGGAAATGTGGTTTATGGAGGGCGGGCAGGAAGTAGTGGAACTCCAATCAGTGGACACATATTTAAAGAGTAGTCCTTAGTTGACATCTGAAAACTAGCAAATTTATTGCCTGACCATCCTATGTACTATCAAAACGTATACAAGCACTTCTAGTCACCGTCTCCCTAGCCCAGACTCTACCCATAGGATGGACTGCCTTTTAAAACATTATGTTGTTTAATCATTCATAGAAGATAAACAATAAACATGTCTAACCAATTTCTTTCAACTGACTCAATACGAGTACTGATCATGTCAAATAAGAGGGTTTCTATATTTCTTTAGGTAAGTGTGGGTGTGTATCTGGGGAAGCAAATTTCTAAACTCTGTGTGTGTGTGTGTGTTTGTGTATGTGTACATATGGTTATTTCCATTGTACTATAACCATTTTCTCATGCCATTATTATTAAAAAATATCACTTTAATGGTAGCATATTATTTTTTAAAAAGTTCTTGATTTGAGTATACTTGATGTACAACATAAAATTAGTTTCAGGGTACAAAACAGGGATTCACCTTCTCTATGTGTTATGCTCTCTCTCAGTTGTCACAAATGGCAAAGAAAATCTCATCCTTTTTTATGGCTACATAATAGTTGTGTGTGTGTGTGCGTGTGTATGACATCTATTCATCTATATACTGGCTACTGTAAATAATGAAGTGTTAGCGTATTATTCCTTCTTACCATTACTCTAGGTTATTTTATTGACATTTAAATTATTTTCAAGTTTTCCCTAACATAAATAGTGCCCTGGTCAACAGTCACATGCATCAACCTTTGTATTTCTGTGTTTTTAAAATTTATAATAGATTCCCCAAAGTAAAAGAACTGTGTCAAATATGTGAAAATTTTAATTGCTTTGTTTACATATTACCAAATTATTTTCTAGATAACCAATATATTCTCATATATCAACAATAAATACCTATTCTACAGCACTGGTACCAGAATTAAGTAAGTATACATGATTTTAAACATCTTTGCCAGATTAAAAAAACTTTTTAATTGAAAAAATTTAAAGCTTCATAATTGCTTTTTAAAAAAATTTTTTAATGTTTATTTTACTTTTGTGAGAGACAGAGACAGAGCATGAGGAGGGGCAAAGAGAGAGGGAGACACAGAATCAGAAGCAGGCTCCAGATTCTGAGCTGTCACCACAGAGTCCGATGCGGGGCTCAAACCCACGAACAGTGAGATCATGACCTGAGCCAAAGTCGGATGCTCAACTGACTGAGCCACCCAGGCGCTCCTAAAGCTTCATAATTGTTTTAATTATGCATTTTTATTAGCAGTGAGTTGAATATTTTCTTCATATTTATTGGACATTTGTCTCTTTTATTACAAATAGTTTGAGTTTTTGCTAGTTTTCTGTTAAGATATTAGGGTATTGATTGATTCCTTTGGCTGAATAAGGCCAAAAGCCTCAGGCAAAATGTTTGTTCATCTTTTTAATTTTCAAAAAAATAGCATTTTTAATTAAACAAATAGTTATTTGTGGTCAGAAAATTAGAAAACAGAGAGGAAACCTTTAGATGTTCTAAGATTTAATCATTCTTACAGTCTGAGGATTCAAAAAATCAATTTAGTAAGGGGTTTAGTTGTTGATTTATCAGTTGGGTTAGTCAGTTAAGTGTCCAACTCTTGATATCAACTCAGGCCAGGAACTCACAGTCATGAGATAGAGCTCCGAGTTGGGCTCTGTGCTGACAGTTCAGAGCCTGCTTAGGACTCTCTCTCTCTCCTCTCTGCCCTCTCCCTGTTCTCTCTCTCTCTGTCCAAATAAACATATAAAAACATTTATAAAATCAATTAGTCAGGATGGACTATTCTTCATATCACTTCAGTATTAATCTAAAAACATAGAAGAAAAAAAGAAGTGTTGTCTAGGATATAGATAAACTGGGAACTCGTGTATTGCTGCTGGAACTATAAAATGGAAAACAGATTGGCAGTGCCTCAAAAAGTAAACAGAATTACCACATGACCCAGTAATTTCATTCCTAGGTCTATAGCCAAGAGAATATAAAATATACGTTCATAGGGCACCTGGGTGGCTCAGTTGGTTAAGTGGGCTGAACCTGTTTGGGATTCTCTCTCTCCCCTTCTCTCTCTCTGCCCCTCCCAGCTCATGCTCAATAAGTAAGTAAGTAAGTAAATAAATAAATAAATAAAATGTATATACACACAAGAAACTTCTACACAAATGTCCATGGGAGTGTCATTTGTAATAGCCAAAATGGAAACAATCCAAATATCTATCAACAGATGTATGATAAATAAAATATGGAATACTCAAACAATGGACAATTCTTCAGCCATAAATAAGAATGAAGTACTGCATTCTTCAATATGCTTCAGGAAAGATAAACCTTGAAAATATGTCAAATACATACCATATGATTTCATCTATATAAAATGCCCAGAAGAGGCAAATACACAGAGACAGAAAGTAGATTAGTGGCTGCCAGGGGATGAGAGGAAAGGGATTTAGAACTGACCGAATTTAATAGGTAAGAGTTCTTTCTGGGGTGATGGAAATGTTTTCAAATTAGTTGGTGGTGATGCTTGCAGAACACTAAACATACAAAGAATCACAGGGCTGTCCACTTTGAAATGCTAAGCTTTATATTATGTGAACTAGATTTCAAAAGAAAAGTATATATATATAATATATATATATATATTATATATATATTAAATTTTAATGCTTATTTTTCAGAAAGAGAGAGAGTGTGTGCATGAGCAGGGGAGGGGCAGAGAGAGAGGGAGAGACACTGAATCTGAAGCAGGCTCCAGGCTGCAGTGGCCAGCACAGAGCCAGATGCAGGGTTCGAATTCAAGAACTATGAGATCATGACCTGAGCCAAAGTTGGCACTCAACCAACTGAGCCACACAGGCACCCCCCAAAAGAAAAGTATATTAAAGATTCTAAGAAGTACTATTTAATTTTGTTTAACTAACATATTCCAAACTTTTTTAGACTGCAATACACTTTCGCCATGTAAGACCTATTAACATATCATAAGACACTAATGATTGCAAGAGGCAGTGTGGGAAAAGTTGCTAATAGTGCAACATTTTAAAATTCATTCAAAGATGTGTCTGATATCATCTCCTTCTTAAAAGTGGGACAAGAAGAAAGAAAGAGAGAAAAGTGAGAGGACAGGCTAAGGACCTGAAGGATAAACTTCATCAACCTCATAATTATTCTAGAGCTGCTCATTTGTCCCATTCTCTAGAAACAGAAAGCCAAACCCAATTGAATTCTTCCTTATTAGTAACAGATTTCTCACCATTTTTTGTTATTAGTGTTAACAATGGTATTGGATCACACAGACTAAAAGTTTGGTTAAAATAGAATCTTCTCATAATACAAATAACTAATTATTTTAAACAGAAAGCCATTAAGGATAAACAAAACATCTTCCCAGAACACAATCTCTGATAGCTCCATTTATTTTTACTTTTAACTTGCAATTTACCAGAGTTCATGTGGAGAGGCCCTGTTCTGAAGAAGAACCAGAAATAACATAATTAACTAGATAATAGCAACAACATGGTTCCGACGTAGGAAAACATGTGGAAGGAAAAGCAGGAAAGCAGCTCAGTCTGAACTTTTACCAAAATATTAACAATTTTGCTATTCTGTTTTCCAAAATGGCAACTCCCCCGCCAGCAAGTATCTTTCCATTCAGACATTCAGAGTCCTGAAAACAGTAATTTAGTTGTGTGCTTGCCTCCGAGAGCAGCCTACACATCTATTAGGCGACATGCAAAGCTCAGCATCAGAGGGCTGAATACAAACTACAGAATAGAAGACAAGAGTGGAAACATAACAGCATTTGGTGAAGTGCCTTTATTGGACTCCTACATCTATTATCAAGTGCATATGCTGCATCCAGAGCTATTTTCTAGGCCATGCCAAGAATTTACTTTCACTACTTTTCAAAAACACTTCAAAGATTATTATCAGAATTATTTCTAGGAAGAAATAACATTATAAAATTATTTTAATTATTCTAAGTTGTTCTTAGATTTAACTGCCAAGAAAGAACCAAGAGTATTTATAAATCAATTACTGTGAATATGAGACATAAACTCTTTTATCATTATGCAGATACCCAAAAGGAGGACTGGAAAACTTCAAGAGTAAACCACATTACAAGCAAAATAACTGCTAGACCAGACTCACAATTGTAAGTTTATTTCCTTAAACATATACTTCCATCTTTTTTCCTGTTAAAATGGACAGTATGGCATACTACAGGAAGTGTCACTCTTCTATAAAACAGTATCTCTTATCATTAAAGACTCATGATTCCTAAGTGGTTTTTAAGAGTAACAAAAATAAAGAGCAAAATATTCCTGATTCTGTCTTTATCTGCTAAAGGATAAGACCTCATTTAGGAAAACCTATTTTCCAGAATTATTTTTAAAACTTTGACACATGAGAAAGTACTCCACATAAAAACCTATTACTCTGTCCTTGTTCGTTCAGTGCTGTTTTGGGAGCAAGTATCTTCTTTAATAAGGTTACATTTGCCAGAGAGAAGAGTCTCTTCACAATCTTTCAACACTGAAATTATAACAAAATAATCTCAAAAATCCTAACTTACATAGCACAGTGGCAACTTCCACTAGAATCTGCTCTAAAAATGTGACTTTCCTGACGGTCTTATTTATGACATACCATTTTACTTCAATTCCAAGCACATGGATTTGAACAGGAATAAGGAGCAGGAAGGAATTAGAAGAACTGCTCTACCATAGGAATACATCTTTAAAGTACCTACAATGGTTTTAGGGCACATATCTTATCAGGGCTAAATTCCTGAATCTCAAATCTGTAAAGTGTCTAGAGAAAACTGACAAGCTCCTTCAGGAGCTATGACATGGTTGAACCTTACATGGAGTGTGGTTTTTTTTCAGCCTAAAGGAAAGAAAACAAATTACTTAATGACTTTTTAACAAACACTTACCTTTTGCAATTACATAAGAAATTATATGAGAAAAGCATCGAAATTGAAGTAAGGGCTGCACATATGTACCAGGAAACCTTTCTTAATCATCTCACTTGATATTATCAAGTGAATACACTCCTAGAAAATTATAGAGTCATCACCTTGGGAAAGATCTAAGAGAGAAAATAATAATTTAACTATCATATATCATTAGGACACTGACTGGCCCTAAGATATAAGTCTGGACTGGACAATCTCTTGAACTTCTTCCCATCCCTTGATTCTAAAAAAGTCACTTAATCAATCACTCTCCTATCTAAATGCATTAGTGCCTGCCACCTCCAGGAAAAAAAGGGACAACATGGTAGGCAGGATAATAAATGTCCCCAGAATCTATGATAAAATGTATGTTTGTACAGTTTTACATATATGTATAGAGGTGTAGGCTCATATGCACGTAATATAGACTCAGAAATATCCTAGAAGTTTAAGATAGTAATATTTGCTCTCTTGTCCATGAGGGACACTTACACACATACATACATTTACTGATGTCAGCTCTGGTAGTAAAATATCCTATGAATCCTCAAAGATTTATATTGGCTTATTCATTCAATAAATATTTACGGAGCACTTGTTATATACCAGGAGAGGGAAGATGATGAGACCATCTCTTGTCCTCAAAGAGATATAAAGGTTTTAAACAAATAAATTCAATAGAGATGCTGGCAGAGGTCAGGGAGTGAAGTATGGAGAGCAGAGTAGAGAGATCCATGGAGGTGGGCACCAGGGAGGAGCAGGAAGTAGAGTCATAAAGGCTAAATAGAGAGATGAGGCAGGACAGAGGCCCTAAAAGATGGCAGAATGTCCACTCAGCAGAGAGAACCAGAAGGTATTCCAAGCACTATAAACAAAGGCATGAAGTTTAAAGCAGCTGGGATTTTGGAACTGTGTATGGGTTATTATGATTGGTGAAGGGGGTGTGTGTGTGTGTGTGTGTGTGTGTGTGTGTGTGTGTGGTGGAAATGCACTGGAAATGTGGGTTATGACTGGTGCACAGTGTGTGTGTGTGTGCGTGTGTGTGTGTGTGTGTGTGTGTGTGTGTGTAGTGAGAATGTATGGGACTATAAAGAAACGACAGGAGTTTGGGGAGTTATAGGCAGAGTTATAGCAGAGAGGGCCTTCTTTAATTCAAGGTTCTTTTGGTTGTAATAGAAACCAGCTCAAGTGACCTTGGGCTGTAAGGAGAGCTTAAGGAGAGGCTATAAAAACCTGAGTTTTGTTTTTTGTTTTTTAGTTTTTTCCAGTGTTTATTTACTTGTTTTGAGAGGGAGAGGGGGTGGTGGGGGAAGAGAGAGAGGCAGACGCAGAATCTGTAGCAGGATCCAGGCTCTGAGCTGTCAGCACAGAGCCCGACATGGGGCTTGAACTCACAAACCGTGAGATCGTGACCTGAGCTGAAGTTGGACACTTAACTAACTGAGCCACCCAGGCACCCCAAAACTGTGTTTTAATTATGGCTTTGCAACTCCCTATGCACGACCTTGGGCAAGTTACTTATCCTCTCTGTGCCTCAGGTTCTTTATCTACAAAAAGAATAATTAGTAGGATTTTTTTAGGATCAAGAGTTAATACCTACAACACACCTGGCACATAGCAAGTATTTGATAAATGTTAGCTATTTTTATTAGTGTTTCTTAGAACTCAAGAAATCTGAGCCTGATGGGAAGAAAGCCTAAAATAAGAGCCTGGAAAGCTCCGGCACATCAGGCAGCATTCTGTCTGTCTCTCCTCCTCTCCCTACACAATATTCCCCTGAGCTGTTGTAGATGATGGCTGCCCAGAGCTCCCAAATGTTTACATGTGCCTTGATCTAACAAGCTCACGAAAAGTTTGACTGGGATTGATGAGTCTTGATTGCAAATTCCTGTACTGATAAATTTGATTGACTCAACTTGACTTGTGTATCTCCCTCATGGCCTAACCCTTTGTGGGGCCAAAGGGTTAGGGTAAAATCATGCCACACTGGCCTATCTCCCTTAAAAGACAGGAAGGAGGGCAGAGGAGTAATTCCTCTTGATTTTTAGATTTAATCATTTTCAAGTCTAAGCCATGGAACAGACTAAATAATTTGATCTTCAGAGGTTAGAGCTGCTGTTAGGTCCTGAAGGACACTGGTTGTTCCAATTGCTTTGCAGCCTCTTTAAACTTTTTCTTTCCCAATCTGTACCACCCTAACTCCTTTTAAGAATCGGGGAACTGTCAAACTTCCAACCATTGAGTAAAATGTGATATAGCGATATAATGGAATATTATATAACCATAAAATGGGATGAAGTACCCGATACCTGCCACAACAGGGATGAACACTGAAAACATGATTCTGAGTAGAAGAGCCAGACACAAAAGGCCACATACTGTACAATTCTCTTTACATGAAACGTACAAAATAGGCAAATGCATAGAGACAGAAACCAGAGTAATGGTTGTCAGGAACGGTGTCGGGGAAGGAATGGGGAGTGACCACTATACGGGAATGGAGTTTCTTCTGGAGGTAATGAAATATTCTAAAATTAGATAGTGGTGTTGGTTGTACAACCTCATGAACATATTGGAAATCACTGAAATGTATATCTTACAATGGAAAAGTTTATGACATGTGAATTATATTTCAAAAAAAAAAGTATCTGAGAATATGATGTCAGAAGACCTGGTGTTACTCGTCACACTTACACCATCTCATGAAACAGCCACTACTTGCCCTTCCTAAGCCTTGCTCCTTACCTAACACTGGGGCAGGGGCTGAGCGGAGCTCTACCAGAGGTCATGTCAGCTCTAAATTCTATGGATACGAAACTGGGTGCATTGTTCACCATCCAAACTAAAGTCAACCTCTCTCTTCCAAATATTCTGCCACTGGAATTATCTTTTCATTCTGTTTGCTATCTTAAAGAAAGGATTCTCACTTCTTTCTGAGGTTTTAAATAATACCTATTTTAAGCACATATACTAGGCACTTGAATAGATAATTCACTTCATCGACCCAACAATTTTGTGAACTAGATGCCTTTGTTACCATTTTACAAATGCAGACACGGAGGCTTAGGGAAAGAAAGAATATGGCCTAAGTTAGCAAGAATCAGTGTCAAGGACCCGTAGAAGGTGAGCGGCCTAGCTCTGGAGGTCATGTGATAGACCCCTGCACTGAGCTGCCTTTCTCCACTAACTCCTCCACTTGGCCCAAATCTCATGCCCCTCAACATTTACTTTAGCAATTTGCTGATTGACTAATTCAATAACTTTATATTCTTCATGTCCACTATCCTAGAAAGTGATTCTTTTTAGTTATTGGGAAATAATCCCTGAATTCCTTGTCATATGTCAAACTACATTATACTATTTGTTTATTTTTTTAATGTTCATTTATCTTTAAGCGAGAGGAGGGGAAGGGGGCAGAGAGAGAGGGGGACAGAGGATCTGAAGTGAGCTCTGTGCTGACAGCAGAGATCCTGATACCAGGCTGGAATTCACAAACTGTGAGATCACGACCTGAGCCAAAGTCAGAAGCTTAACCGACTGAGCCATCCAGGTGCCCCTACATCATACTATCTCTTAATGAAGGTAATGCTGGCATATGCAAGTGGAAATGAGAGCAAATTAATGAATTAGGACCAAACTTAGGTTAATACCCAGTAAATAGGAAAAATTAATGGCAATTTCAGTTCTTGTCAGCTATGCGCCGGTAACACTGACTAGAGCAATTTGCTTAATTAACCTAAAGTCTTCTTGTTAATTACAGATCATTTACCATATCTAATAAAAGGTCATGCCTTCAAAATCCCTGAATATGTTTGCAATTCCTCAAGCATGTTACAAAAGCATTTCTTCATAAAGAGACAGACAAAATAAATTTAAGAAGGATGCTAAGTAATTTAGCTTAATTTAGGCTAGTAAATAAAAAGCATTACTAGACAGGACCCTATTTCATGAAGTTGCTAGTGGCTGTTCCTTCTTCAAAAATATAAAGACCTAAATGCGTGTACGTAGTATTCATAACATACATGTGTCTCAAAGTCACAAGGAGAGGACACCTAAGACTAAACTGTAGCTAATGTCCAAGGATGTAGGAGTCCTAGTGACAATTAGTAAAGTTGTAAAAGGTTCTACTTAGTTTTAACGTGAAAGATAACTAAAAATTAGCTCAAATAAAGCCTATATTTTTATTTTTAATAACAATAAAGCAAAGTAGTAACAAAGACATGCATCATGGCAATGAAACATTAACATACAATCTAAATCTACTGGTAAAGTACCCATTTTTATTAACTAGTGACCAACATAGGGTTTACAAAATTTTTTAATCTTTCTTAAAACATTTAAATAATCTGTTTTGTGTATATATATCCCTATTCATCTAAAGTGTCAAATCACAGCGAAGAAAAAATCAGATCATTAAGTTAAAAAATTATGATACCATGTTTTAAAAATAATATTGAAAATATTAAATATTTATGTTAGTTGCTTAATCTCTATTAAGAGCATGACACGATTGAATGTTTAAAAGCAAAAATCAAAAAGAAAAAAATCATGGATCTGGTCACCAAATTTTCTGCCCAAACTTGGATTTCATCAAACCTTGCCATTTTCAGAATTTTGTAACTTAACAACGATCTAGAACTGTATCTAGAATACCTCATTTCCTTATAGAAAAAGATAAGGATACAAATAGAAAATTATGAAAGTTTACATGAGAACCTGTTAAAGTGGCTCACGTATTAGCTGAGCAAAATGATACAGCACAAAAGTTGAATTTATACAACATCTAACAATTTGAAGTGTGGTTGCTACTCAGCAGACCTGCAAACCTAGTTCTCTGGTTTTAGAGCCAGAATATCAAAAATTTAGTGAAACGCTTTAAAGCCAGAATACTAAATATTGAGTAAAATGCATTTCAGCCTCTGGAAAAGGAATAATTTTGTATGAAAGGATATTCAAATAGCCCTTCATTGAGCGGCCACAAAGAGCCTTGAAGATTTACATGATTGAGCTAGAATTCAATGCCAAAGACAAGAGGAAGCATTTTTGTTCTGGGATGCACAAAGAGATACCCATAATTAAACATCACTCTTCCCTAGGGCAGCATGTTTTCTTATATTGACAAGCAAAATGAGGTATTTCAAATCATGCATTGCTGGCGTACAGTCATCTTTTGCATAGCTATTGTTTTAATGTATTTCTGGCTATTAGGCATTTGTCTATTTTTGGTCAGTGAGGCATGCATTTTAAAGAATTCTCATTTTGCATAAAAGGCTGTAGTTATGTTGGTGGAATTACATTTATACAACAGTATCTTAAGAATAATTATAGCCTTATTTTGGCTAGTCACACACACACATTTTATATTTAAAGGAGAGTGGCTATAACTTTCACGTAATTAGTACAATTAACATTAAGTTTTAAGTGGAAAAAACTTTCAGAAGTACCTTTTTAGATTCAACTATATGTTTTATTTCGTCTTATTTAACACAGCTAGTTAAACATAACACACATGGATCCTACTATGTTGGGAAAATGCCAAACAAATCAAGTTTGCTTAACATTCCATCAATCAAGTCAGAGCCTAATGACAGATTATGTATTCAATAACTCTTTTGTTCTAGATCAAAGAATGCCACATTTTTTCAACCTGATCCCGCTGCAACTACTAACCCACCAAAAAGCAGCAACTCTTTTACAGTTTACCTCCTGTAAGAGTTTCCTCTCCTTTCTTACCTGCACCCTACTCGAATTCAATCTTTTTCTTTTTCTTAAATTGTAAAGAATATGTTAAATACCAAAAGAAAATAATGTTCTTTTGTTTTTGAAAGTGATCATTTATCTAAACAGACATTTTATTTCCTGCTCTCTATTCAAAACATTGCTTATGAAGATTTACTCTGTTTAACAATATGGAGGTAATATAACCAAAATCTTTAAGGTAATTTGCCACTGTCATATAAAACCACATAAAATTATTTGGATATTACTGGAACTTAAAAAAGATCTCACTAATGTATCCATCCATAGAAAAATCATGCCCCATAAAAATGCCAATTGACTAGTAGGAGACCTGAGCTTTGTTTATGGAAGTCAAGCTACCATCCATGGGCTTTGTGTTTAGAAGCCTCTTCAGACCATCAACCTAATAATACAGGGTTGATGTAAAGGGAAGACTAAGGATAATGTAATCTAATCAAAAACATTCTAATTCAAGAGAAACTGCAGTTCTACAGCTTTCAAAGCTACCATAGAAAATGTCTTCAGGCAGTTAAGTGGCTCAGTCCATTAAGCATCTGACTCTTGATATCAGCTTAGATCATGATCTCAACATTCTTGAGTTCGAACCCTACATCGGGCTCTGTGCTAACAGCTTGGAGCCTGCTTGGGATTCTATCTCCCTCTCTCTCTGCCCCTTCCTCGCTCACATGCGCTCTCTCTCTCTCGCTCTCCTTCTCCCTCTGTCTCTCTCTCTTAAATAAAATGAAATGAAATAAAATATAATATAATTAATACAATAAAATGTCTTGAAGGATCAAGTGTCTCAAATAATTTCTCACAATTGCAGTGCTAGTTTTTTTGTTCAGCTTACTAAAATAGGAGGCAATAGGACACAGAATTTTATGTGTCCATCTTGGCAAGTGATAGTTATTTCATTCACCCAAGTCCTCTCAAATCATCTGGGTCTACAAACCCCAGATCAATTTCTTTTGAATACTGGTTTTTTGCCCCCTAAAGGAAGTATATACAAGTCCTAGACTGGGGAAATCAGCCACTTCAGTTACCAAAATTTATAATTTTGGAACACCTAGTTTTACTGAGTGTTTCCTATGTGCTAAGGGCTTCACATAAATCATTTCAATTTTCAAGGCTACTCAACATCTTATGAAGCAGGTTGCCTTACCAACCTCATTTCATAGATGAGGAAATTAAGCTTACATCTCAGCTTACCACGACTTCCTCAGGAAAGCCTCTCCCAATGACATCCCATTTTACTCCAGACTGGATCTAGTTTCTCTGGTATATGCTTTCCCAGCACTCAGTACTTTTCCAACTTGCCCCTAGCAAGAGTCACTATTACATATTTATGTGGTCATGTAATTAACATCTGTCTCTTCTATTTTAATTAATGTAAAATGAAGGGTTCTCAAACTTTAGTGTGTATCAAAATCACCTGAAGTGCTTCTTAGAAAGTGATCACTGAGTCCCACTCCCAGAATATCTGACTTACTGAGTCTAAAGAAAGGCCTGGAACTCTGTTGCTGCTCCAGACCCTGGACGGACTAATTACAGCAGCTCTCAGCCCTGGATGAACATCAGAAACTCCTGGGGACTTTTAGAAACAATCAATCCCCCACCCTGCCGCCAGAGGTTTTGATTTAATTGGGCTAAAATGGAACCCTGAATGCTTTATGCCAAATCTCATATTCTTTTACTCAAAAACTGCTTATCTAAAATTCAATTTTAACCAGACATCCTATAAATTTTTATTTGTTAAATCTGGCAAACTTACTTTTGAGTCCTTTTGTAACGTAACAGGTAGTGTATAATTTATTTTATGTACACATATATTATGTACCCATATCATGCAGCCAAATGAGCGGAATTTTTAGACCCAAGAATTTTTTTCTGAAGGACTAGAACTTAGAAGTAGTTACTCACACATTGTAAAAGCTTATCTGAGATCTTTTAAAAATAGGACAAATTCTCAGTGTCAAATAACTTAACATGATGATTAAGTGACTTCCAGTTTCCTTTAAGCTCTGAGGCTGTGAGTCTCATACGAGGCCAGCAGGGCGACAATGGGGCATCCACATGGATGCTCCGACATCAATCAGTGAATCACCTAGACAGAGCTGCTACCAGGACTTGGCTCAGAGGTGTCCTTTCATAGATCAAAAGTAGGTAAAAATTATCTATTTAATAAATACCCCAGAAAAGATAAAACGCTGAACACATGGCTGCCTCTGATAACACAATTCTATCTTTTTCATATCAACATAGGCAGTCTTGTGCCATTTTCCAATTTCAGAGTAAGATCAGTGATTTCATGTCTTACATAAATGGATATATTAAATTTGCATTTTTGATGCTGAAAAGGGCCTACTTAATTCCAGCTTGGCACGTTTATCGCATAATGGGTAAACTAGGGATTTCCAAATTGAGAATCCTCGGGGATCAGTAACGATCATGTAGCCTTCTGCTTCCCCATGTAAGTAACCTGCCAGGTCTCTGGCTCAAGGACAAGGACTCCACCTAAGTATTTTAAATATTAAAACACACTCTTTCATGAATACTCATAGAATTCAATCATTTCAACAGTCATTACTGTCTTTGTACAATGCTTACTTGCCAAATTTAACATGACACTTTTCATCTAATCCAGGATCTTAAGCACTGTTTATAAAAGCAGGCTACGGAGGGGCACCTGGCTGGCCCAGTCAGTAGAGCATGCAACTCTTGATCATAGAATTGTGAGTTCAAGCCCCACGTTGGGACAGAGTTTATCTAAAAATAAATAATAAAACTTTTTTTAAAAGCCAGGTTATTGAATACACGAACATCAGAGTTGACTGTACATTTACAGGACTTATTTCACTTCATCTAACTACAAGTAAACAACATAAAAATCACTTCAGATTATTTTCTCTGAAATAATAAATGTCTAATGATTTTTAAAAAGATATTTCAAAAAATAAGACCTATAACTGTTTAATCATTGACAATGATTGGTTTCTTATGTCAGGATCACTTACCAAATCCAAAAGCATTGGAGCCTCCAATGCTCTGTGAAGCCTGCACACTTGTAGATGTGTATAGTCCTGTCACCAGCAAGCCATCAAAGAAGGTGCTTGTTGAAATCGTCACTGAAATACAGGGAGGGAAAAAGAAACTTCAATTAATACAATCAGAAGAATGAGATACATTTCTAAAGTGTTAAATATTGTCAAAACAACTTTTACTCACTATTTAAAAAATTATTTTTATACTATGGTAGTCAGTATTTTCTTTGTAGTAGAAATTAAAGAGGAGTAAAAAGCAGCTCAGAATTCCAATGCCTGTAATTGCTGGTCCTAAATTTAGAACATTAGTTCTATCTTTCTGCATTCATTTACATGTTCCCCAGCCATATGCAAAATCATCCGAAAATAATGCAGTACTGAATAGCTAGTTTCCCTCACCACCACCACCACCCCTGAAGGCAGTCAAAGGGATTGCTGGAGTTTTGGCATTGTAATTAAATACTTTTTCTTTTTCTTTTTTCTTTTTCTTTTTTTTTTTTGTATTCCATACTGTGGGAAACAATCTTACATCGGCTGAAAGAAGGACAGTAACATGCACTGTTTTTCTTATTGTGCATCTACATTTCATAGATGAATCCCCTGAAGTTCTTCAACAAAAGCAGACTAATTTGCATGAAGACAGTTAGCCCTTTTCCTTTTGAGAACAAAAAAGGAAGACCACTGCACATTTTAAGTTTTAGAACAAAGACCACAAGAGGAATCCGGATGGTTTCATAACCAGAAAATCAGGATGTTCCTGGGAAGAAGAAGGTCAAATCAAATGCATCAGGATGCTACTCAGGTTTGGCTTCTTAAAATTTTATCTTGCTTATTACCACCCGAAAAAATGATCATAATTTCCTCTTTGACATAATATTTTCTCCTGCGTTGGTTTTATAAATTTAGATGATGCCATTTGTAGGAAGCAGCCAGGAAAGGGTGATATTATTTTGGCAGTGCACAGTAAAAGGCAATCATCATGCTTGGTGGCAGTAAGGAGAATGGCCAGAGTCACATTAACTTTGATGAGAATGTTTAAATTACACTCCAGGAAATCCAGTGAATAGAGCTGAATGGTCTGAAACCTCCACATTATAAAGCATTAAACAAGACTCATAGACCAACAGAATAGGCTGACATCATGCTACCCCGAAAATGGCATTGGATATTGGAGTAAATCACCTCCAGATCCTTTAATAATAGCTAATATTTTGACTGCTGGCATATAAACTACTCAGCCAGGCATTGAGCTAAACAGTTAACATGTATTATCTCATTTCATTATCAAAACATTTCTATAGAAAGGGTACTATTATTATTCCCAGGATACCAATGAGGAATTTGTGGCATAGAGCAATTAAGAACCTTGTTCAGGACCATCCGTTATCATCTAAAAATGTTTGATGATGTTTACCTGGCGTCTCTGTTGTTTTCTCTCTACTTGTACATCACCCCCTCCTCAGTTCCCACAGAAGCAAAGTGACATGGTTGAACCCTTGTTTAATAAGTTATTCCCCAGATTATTCACATGCATGAGGAGTATTTGAAGAAAAGTAAAACCTGCAGGACTCATTATCACTGTAATTAGAGAGGAAGAGGGCCAAGGAGGGCCAGAAGGTGACCCCTACAGTATGGTGGAGGGAGCCCTAGGCTAGGTAAGGAATGGGATTTGGGTGTTGGGTACTCATCTGCTACCACCTGTTCTTGAGCAAAACCACTTCCTCTCTTGGAATCTCAATTTCCTCATTTATAGAATCACACACTAATCATCAGCCTCCTGTTTTGCCTATTCCAGACTCCCACAGTTGATTCTACTGGTGACTCCACCCTTTGGTTTGGTTAAGTTATCTTGACTAAGGTAAAAAAATCTTAAACTGCTTCTGTGCCCTCATCCAGTAGGATTTAAAATTAAGGTGCTTTCTGTTAAAAAGACTAAACTGACCAACGGACTCTAATGCAGTGTCTCAGGCTGTCCTTCCCAGCAAATCAGACCCAAGCTGCGGTCTGTGGACCTGTGGGACCCTGCTTCTACCCACTTCCTCTCAATCCACTCCACTTCTGTTCAGTAAGACAGCAGCAATCCAGTGTTAATGCACAAATACAGCCCCTGTGGACTCCTGTCCATTCCTTTATGCTTCTACTCTGGTTCTTATTTCTAAGATTCTAAAAAAAATTTAAGAGCTTTATGGTTAGGAAGTAAGGCCATCTCGAATTCCAATCTCACCTCTCTCTCTACCTCCGATTAGTATGTGACCTTGCAGTAAGCCTCGGATTCCTCATGTACAAAAGGAGTAACACTATCCAATTCACTGTAAGAATGTAAAGAAATGTATCTACAATCTATTAGTGTACCTATCTCTTTAACAAACAACCATGCATATAGTAACTCATCAGTAAAAGTTAGCTCCATTTCCCTGCCCTCTTTCACACCCTAAAGCTCTATCTTGTTCTTTCCTTCCAGAGAACTAGAGTCCCCTACGCACCTCCACACATCTGCTGAAGACACAGCCAATGACTGGACCGCCCACATCTGAGTGCTGCGGCCTGCTGCAATTCTCCACCTACCCTCTCCATGCACTATTTCATTTCCAACCACAGTCCACACTAAGTCTCAGCTGTGACCTCAGTGGACCCAAGATAAATGACATCCTCAGCTTATTATTAATTTTTCCTCTCTTCCAAAAGATATTCTGCTGAGTGTTCATTTAAAACAGAGGCAAAACACTCAAAGAAAGAGCTGAAAAAGAAGAGAACGATGTGTGACAGCTCTTGGTCTTTCCTCTACTACCCCCAGCTATTCAGCTTTGGTCTCAAACTACATACCTCCCAGCAAAACAAAAGCCCTGCTATGTCTACTATGACAATTGATAAATTCAACTTATTGATAGCCTACACATATCTAGTGATAATTCAGTATGTTAGACATGCGCACTTAGGAAGTTGCCAGCATGGCCTGTGACACATTTGGGTACTGAGCACAACCAAGGTCTGCTGTGTCCCTTAGATGTCCATGTAGGCTTCTAACCCCTGCCAGGTCTCATCTCTCATCGGCTACCAAGTGCCTCCCCAGACCCAGAGGATAATGCAAATTCTGATCTTAACTCCTCTACATACCACAATGCGTGCTTCAGATCAATTCTCTTCTTTATACATAGATTCCTGGTGCTGACATAGCAAGGTCTAGTGAAAACATTCTAGGAATGAAAGGATTCATACTTAATTACCAATAATAATTTGCTATGTCAGATGAGGCAAGCTTTTCTCCCTGCTTGGTTCTATTCCTAGTAGTAGTAACTTGAATACCTATTGTTCAGTAATCTCATGGCTATGTGGGCGTATCATTTCTAAACATGGAGTGTCTCAGAAAACCAAACAGAATTACTTAGAAAAACACTTCTTACTCTTAGAATCTCCTGGCTTTAAACACTATCCATAAACTGACTACTCCCAAATTTCTACCTCCTGTCCAGATCTCATCATACCTCTTTGTATATGCTCCAGGTATATATTAATTTGCTGCTCAACATCCCCACTTGATTGTTCAAGAGAGGTCTCAATCTCAACTTGACCAAAATTGAATGCCCACCCCATTCCTCAAACCTGCTTCTCCTACAGCCTTCAACTCAGTGGATAGCAGCACCATCTTTCCTGCTGAGCCAACTTTGGATTCACCTTCTCCCATCCTCTGCATTAGTCCATCAGTAAATCCTGTTGGCTTTCCTTCAAACATATCCAGATTCTGAACACTTACTACTCTATTCTGAGCTGTCATCATCTCTCACATGAATGATGATTGCATTATACTTCAATCTGGTCTTCCTGGACCAGACTTCCTGGACTCCTCTGGAGTCCATCCTCAGAAAAGGGTTAGAGGAATTCTTTTAGAACATACATTGGATTCACATCACTCCTCTGCTTACAACTTTCTAGCTAAGTCAGTGTCAAAGTCTTCACAGTGGCCTACAAAATCCTATATGACCTGCCCCCATTCCTTCTCTGTCCTCACCTCCTTCTCTTCTCCTCCTGGCTCACCCCATTCCAGGCACACCAGCCTCCTGTTGTTGCTCAGACATGTCAAGCCTTTACACCAGTGCCTTCCCCTGCCTAGGATTCTCTTCCTTCAGATTATCAGGGAATTATCACCTTCCAGCACATTCTACTGATGTATTTAATCACAACTGTTTTTGTTAATTATGTTTATTGTAGGTCTCATCCTGCAAAATGTGATCTCCATCAAGGCAAATACCTTAAATGTTTTGTTCAGTAGTATATCTCAAGTACCTGGATTAATTACTGACACCTTTTGGTGTCATATTTATTATATGTAATAAAATATATATATATTAATAACTCATTCATACAAAAGTGATGCAAGGTTGTCTTACCTTCAACTTGTTTCCAGAGGAAAAGTATGTTGTGAATCTTAGACTTTATATGTCAAATGAATCCCACTTGGAAAAGCCACATGGGGAAAAAAAAGACAGAAAATTTGCCTTCCAGAGTACAAAATTATCAATGCAGGGGCCATGAGACCAATTGAAGACATTTGTTTAAAAAATAAAAAGGCAGATCAACTTAAGTACACATACATTCTGACAGACTATGTTTATGCAAATCATCTAAAGAAAGAGTTCCATATTAAAAACTAACTGAATATCATCTATTTGCTAGAGTTGAGAGTTTAAAGTTATCTTGGAGGGGAAAAATGATATCTACATTTGGAAAATTGCTCCTGTCTGGACAGGCATTCCTTCTCCTTCTTTAAACACGCATAATGCATAATCCATATGTGAACTGGTAATCAGTCTTTTCTTTTTAGAAAAAGGAAATGTTGCCCAAACTCTAAGGCATATAAGATACAATTTTGATCACCAGTTTCCCTTTTACTCAAGAAGTTAATGGGTCCAATTTCTGCATTTAAAACAAAGTCTGACACCGTTTGGATTCTCTGATAGCTTGCAGGAAACTTCAAGATGTCTGCAGCCTGCATGTTTTTACCACCTAGAGCACCAGCAGTGAACATAGAAACAATCTGAGCGAGATGCTGAAAACTTTACACCAAGGCACTCCCACTTTTAAACTATGGTAGGGATACACACCTCTCTGTCCTCCTCTTTCTTTTTCATCAAATGCTTCCACTTATCTCTACTTGCAGCCTCTGGTGAGTCTGTCAGGGTTTCCTTAATAAACAAACTGAAACCTCACAGAAACAAAGAATCGTTCCAGGCATTAAGGTTGCTCTGGCTAGCTGTCCTTACCTAGGTAATTCCATATCATCAGTCACTGCCAGTGTGTTTTCATCTGGGGCCTCTTTCCTCACCTCACCCTCTCAAATCTTTCTGATTCCTTCCTATCAAGCTTTATCTGACCAACAATCTGCACTAGTTCTTACCCGTCCTAGGGCCTGGACTTGATTTCATTTCTCTAATTCTACTGGGACTCGCCCTTCAAGCACTATCTGACCTTCTCTAGCCTTAGCTCATCAGTTACATCCACAAATTGCTGCCATCGAGGCAATTGAAATAATCTTTCTAAAAGCAGAAAAGGGATCTATGATAAATTTTTTAATGTTTATTTTTTAAATGTTTTTAATGTTTTATTTATTTTTGATACAGAGAGAGACAGAGCATGAGAGGGGGAGGGTCAGAGAGAGAGGAGGAGACACAGAACCGAAAGCAGGCTCCAGGCTCTGAACTAGCTGTCAGCACAGAGCCTGATGCAGGGCTCGAACCCACGAACATGAGATCTGACCTGAGCTGAAGCCGGAGGCTCAACCGACTGAGCCACCCAGGCACCCCTAATGTTTATTTATTTTTGAGAGAGAGCTAGACCATGAGTAGGGGGAGACGCAGAAAGAAAGGGAGACACAGAATCTGAAACAAGCTCCAGGCTCTGAGCTGTCAGTACAGAGTCTGGCACAGGACCGGAACTCACGAACTGTGAGATCATGACTTGAACCAAAGACAGATGCTTAATGGACTGAGTCACCCAGGTACCCCTATGATAAATTTTTTTAAGTTTACTATAGTAAACACAGTATACATATATATATACACATACATATATACACATGTGTGTATATATATATGCACCATATATATGTGTGCATATAGATATGTATACAGTACAAATATGGCTCACAATAGAAAAAAAATGAAACACATTTCTGAATGTAAAGTTATGTTAATATATTTATGAACTAGAAGGAAAATTTACAGCTGTCATATTTTTGTAAGTTTCTAATACTCTAATTCAGAATGTTTTGTCCCAAACTGCATGATTTAAAACATTGCACAGTTACTGTTATTTAAAAATGTTTTCTCTAGGGGTGCCTGGGTGTCTCAGTCGGTTAAGCTCAGGTCATGATCTCACAGTTCATGGGTTTGAGCCCTGTGTCCGGCTCTGTGCTGACAGCTCAGAGCCTAAAGCCTGCTTCGGATTCTGTCTCCTGCTCTCTCTGCCTCTCCCCCACTCACATTCTCACTCTTTCAAAAATAAACATTAAAAATTTTTTTAAAAATGTTTTCTCTAGGGGTGCCGGGGTGGCTCAGTTGGTTAAGCTTCTGACTCTTGGTTTCAGCTCAGGTCATGCTCTCACAGTTCATGAGTTCGATCAAGCCCCACACTGGGCTTTTAGCTAACAGCGCAGAGCCTGCTTGGGATTCTCTCTACCCCTTTCTCTCTGCCTCTCCCCTGCTCACTCTCTATCTCTCTCTCAAAGTAAATAAATAAACTTAAAAAAAATTTTTAATGTTCCCTCTAACATTTTATTTATTTTTAAATTTATTTATTTTGAGAGAGAGAGAGAGTACGCGTACAAGCAGGGAAGGGGCAAAGAGAGGGAGAGACAGAATACCAAGCAGGCTCAACACTGTCAATGCAGAGACCAACATGACATGGAGCTCCAACTCATTAACTCTGAGATCATGATCTGGGCTGAGATCAAGAGTCAGACGTTTAACTGACTGAGCCACCCAGGTGCCCCTAAAAATATTTTGTATAAAATTATTTTATAAAACCACTTTGCATAAGTAGAAGTTTTAGTTAAAAGACATTAACCTGGCCACACCAGGATACAGGAGAATTGCACAAAGCTTTTAGATTTGAATTACCTTTAAGATAAACAAGTCTTAGGTCTACCTGTATCTAACTGGTATCTAACTAGCCCAGTTAATAAGCAAACCCTTCACTCTCTTTCCAAGATTATGAGCCATATGCTTTAACTAATAAGAAGATGGGAAACAAATATTTAGCAAATATCAATTCACTTTAAATTTATTATATAATTGGAATAGTTGCTGAACCTAGGTGGTAGGTGTCTGCAGTGCTGGTCTTTTAAATTTTGTTTCAGAAAAAAATCATATTAAAAAGTTGAGGGAAAGGAAGAAGTTTATTATAAATACACTTATTACAAATGTACTTAAGATATGCAAACTAACCAGAACAATAAAATGAACTAAATAGTACATAATACATTCAGACTTTAAGAACTAAGCAATATATAAGAAAATGTATGTATATTGCTATATAAGTGTGTGTATATATATACTTTATATATATATATATAAATCTTCTATGAGCCAAGAACTGTGTTACAACTATAATTTGGATTTTATTAACTAGAAAAGCAAAAAAAGATATTTAGAACTAGTTCCTTATTAGCAAAATGTTTATAAACTCTATCTGACATCCTATTAATTCTAGTTTTTATTTTATAAAAATCAAAACATAATGCCACCATGAGACAGGACCCACCAGTGATCCATTTTAGACACCAAAAGTTTATATAAACTCATCAAATAATAATTTAATGACTTTACATAGGTAAGCACTTACTTAAAATATGTCAGTCTGCCGTATTATCTACTTATTTTCCTGGTTTTACAAATTTTTATGATAAATTTATAAAATCCCTCCCAAGAGACTTAATTTCCTTAGAGTCAACTTTTATATTTTTGCATTATAATGTACAGAGAACTAGCTACTTTAATTATAGAGAGAAAAAAAAGCAACATCAATACTATACATTGCAAATAGAATTCTGAACTTACTGGTGCATTTCAGAGAAATAAAGTATGTATAGGATTACGTATAATCAGAAAGCAAATGTGTCTTATCAGACCACATCATTCACTTGTTCAACAAACATGTTTGTCTTTATAACATTCATAGATTAAAATCCTATCTTCAGTGTGGTTTCAAAGGCCTTTAGGTTTGGCCATAACCAATCTATCCAGTTGAATTTCAGCTGAAAACACCCTTTGATCCAGTTAAACTACAACATGTTCATTACTTCCCTGTCTCCTGGCCTTTCTTTATGGGGAGTCCTCACCTACAATGACTTTCCCTATTTCTTTTGGTTAAAATCTTCCCCATTCTTCAGACACAGATCCAAATGCTATCTCTCTCATGAAGTCTCCTCTGATCTCCTGGGGAAGCCACCTCTCCCCTCTCAGGGACCTTGCAGCTCCCAGAGACTGTGAGTACCTGATCAGTCTCCACCTGCCATGGAGCTCAGCTCAGAGGAGGAAGTCAATCAACGTTTACTGAGTTGAATCCTACAGAAACACTTACTATGATGTAAAATAACATAAAAATAAAATAAGACATAGCTGAGAATACAGCACAGCTGATGTTATTAAAATTGTGATATCTAACATCTTTTCTACAGAGAAAAAATAACCAGTGTTATTAACAGAGGTATATGAAGAATGAAGGTTTCTCCTCAAATGACAAAAAACCCAAAATCAATGCAGTGTTTTATTACAATACTCAAAAATCAGAAACATTTGGGGATATTTGGGCTGGATTTTACATTTAGCCATAATAGTATTTTTTGCATACATGTACTATTGTGTGTGAATATGCATACACACACACATTTTATGTACACACCAAATTAATCTTCCAATAATTTTGTCACTAAGACACCTTACGCCTTATCCTCACTCTGAAGTTACTCTGCAATTTCCTCAAATAAGAAATAAGAAAGGATCAAAGAGCTGAGGAGGTTGCACATATCGCTCCCACATCTGTGTTAAATTGGCAATGAGCTCAGCTCCAGGAGTCCATGAATATGGATTGCTGGGCTGTGACAGCAAAATGAAAACATGATGTAGCGACACAATTCAATTCTTATCAGTGGCTCAGAGAGTACCTCTGTCTTGAAATGACTAATTACAGAGTCAGTTATTATCTATTAGAGCTTCTATTAACTGTTCCCAACAAGACCCTAATACCATTCTTGCAGAAAATCACTGTAAGATGAAAGTCTGGAAGAAAATACATTTCGACGTTTAATGCTGTTGCATTTCATCCTAAAGCTTCTAGCCTACAAATGCTCTACGGGTCATTAAATTTTGATCACTTCAAGCATATTCCATTACTACTTTATATAAAAGACCTTTAATATGTGCAGAAAAGGAACATATTATATAATATATGAAATGATGTTACCATCTTTTTCAAGATGACAAACGTCAGAAGACAGCAAATTGCAAAAATGTTGAAATTAGGTATTAGTGATAGTGTACCGAGTATAGATTTTCTATTTCTTATCTTTATATATTTTGAAAATGAAAAACACAAGCAGAACTAATATTGTCAATATTTTTTAAAGTTGCCTTGTTTGCCTTTTGAATACAGAACATATTAAATAGCCTGGGGAACAAACGTATTACTCTACAAAATGAAATAAACTGAGTTTATTTGCTGCAAAATTTCATCAACGTGGAGTGTTCAACTACTGGCTCTTTAGTTAAAGTGCCCTTAGCTCTGGGTACCAAATAGAGACCATCTAAAAATAATTCAAAACCTCTATAAGAACACGATCCCGAACTATTTCTCATTACATACATTAATTCCATTACAACATGATTTTATGTAGCTTTCAAATATTAAGCCAGGCATTTCAAAAATAACATCCCCAAGCCAACAACAACTGAGAAAAAAATTTTATTCAAGTAAATATTTAAAAGAAATGACTGGAGGTCAAGATTCTCTGAGGAAAAGACATGAATGAACAGTAGTGAATTGAATCCAAAGATCTTAAAAATATCAGACCAGAAATAAACAAACTTTGGTCAGCCTTTTGTGAAGGGTAGAAAGAGGTCACACTTGCTCTGTTTATTGTAACAATTACTCAAAACACTGTGCCTTAAGTGGCATGTGAAAGGTGGCTCTAAGAAAGGGAAGCCATGTCCCTCAAGCTGGATCGACTGGACTCCATTTCCAGGAGGTCCTGTGAGAGGATGGCAGGGGCTTGATCTCCCCTTGGAAGGCAAGTCCCAGCTACATGGGCGTGGCTTCCTGGGAGCACGCCCAGCAGTCTGCTCTGCAGAATGCATGGTACCCTGATGTTTGCTGCACTGGTCATTATCACAGCCCTTTATTATTGGTATTATTACTCCCCTTTTTCATTTTATATGGATTTGTACTGCTCCTGGGGGACAAAGGAGGCAGAAAGAATGGCCTCCAGGGAGGACAAAATGCAGTATAGGAGGACAAGGCTGATGATCAAAATAATAAGGTCAAAGAGCCCTGGATCCGCCCACCTCTGAAAGCAGGGGGCAAACACTCTCCCACCTTTGTCTCCACCTGAAAAGGAGAGAAAACCCAGGGCATGATCCGGGAATTGTGACAGCTATAGGAGATGGATTATATGCAAAATTTACTGATGTACTAAAGTATTTTCTAGGGTCTGTAAAAATGGTCTTTGCTGGCTGGAAGAGGGATCCAGCATCCCTGTGGAAGCCTATTATGATATATTTATTCAGAACTTTATATGAACCATACATGGTCTCAAAGTCTTCTCTTCTGGCAGCAGTAAAAAAAGGAGAGCGACTGAGGTCTGGCCCCCCAGTCCGCAACCAGTACCTTAAATTCATCTTAGGAGATAAAATGGGTGCAGTCAAATGTGTTTGTGAACTTATCATTTTAAAACTAAGCCTCTAGTAAATAAGTTTAAATGACAGCGTTTGGTGAATGTAGAACAAATCTTCTGTTTCTCCATCCCTCCATACTGCCTTTCTCTTCTTTATTCCCTAGGTCTGTCTGTCTGTCTCTCTCTCTCTCTTGCACATACACACATGCACGCACAGATGCACACATGCACACACTCAGCATTTCTGAATGCACTAACTTTTGGGGTAAAAATCTTACATATCTTATTCAGTTGAAATCCTGTCCCAACACTAGAGACCTAAGTCAGAATTAGCACCTGAGATGAGATCCTGAATGTTTTTGAAACAGAAATGACGTTTGAATCATCTACTTTTGACTTTCATAATTCTGAATTTTTAAAAAATTCTACAAATAATGATAAAATGGTTTAGTTCCTAGAACCAAAAATATTTATTTTTCTTTATAAATTATACTTTATTGTAATTTAGAGAACTGTAGCCAATAGGTACTGGTAGTTGTGACTTATCTCTGACCTTATTTTTCATGTTACCTTCATATGAGGCTGGATGATACTCATACATGAAAATTTCATATTGTTGGCCCTGCACTTGATAAATTATTAACGTATTGTGAATGAATGTGGTGTCCAGGTTTTCAGCAATTTTTATACCCTTGTTCTTCCTTTTTTTAAAGAAAAGACTACCTTGTCTATAATATCACAACTTTTTGCAATTTAAGCAAAGATTAGCCTTAAAAGAAAGAATTTTAAGAGACTTATTACTCCTAACCTTCTCAAAGGAGTCCTAAGAATTTTTTCTTTGACACAAGGATGTTAATTAAGCTTTTCTAGAATGAGAAAAATCACCTAGTAGGTTCTCAAAAGCACATATACAGGAAAATATATTACTATAAAGTACACAGCTGCCTGCAGAAAAAAACACGTCATTTTTTTCAATATAATGATGTGTTTAAAGACTTTACACAACCAAAAAGACCTGTAGTAGTTTTGTTCTCATTATCCTCTTCAATATTTTTTTCTTTTTAACACAAAGTGCCCCCTATTTCTTACAAAATGTGGTTTTGATTGGGGGGTAACTAAAGAAAATTTGAACTCATGTAACAAAACTCAGAATGACTCCTAATAGTTGTTCAAAACAGAAATATATGCTTTGTTTGTAATTTTCTTTGGTTTGATAATACATCATTTCAAATTTTTAAAAATATTTTCATATTTGCAACAACTGTATACCTGTTTAAGAACATACCCAAGGGTGACATTGCTGGTACTCATGTGTATGTCATATGTTACATTATGTTATATATTATTATATGTATATGTATATATATGTGTGTAATATATATAGATATTACACATATTACATATATATTGTATATCTGCTGTGTCTGTAAACTGACTAAATCAACATTATTAATAATTTATAGCAATCCTGATAGACATACTTATACTGAATGTAACTATAAAAATACTACAATTTTGTAAAAGCCTTTTTCTATAGTATTCTCATTTGGCATCTCTGTATATTCATTTAAATATTCTTAATTAATTATAAGCAACTGTGCTAAAATCAAAGAATCATTTAAATACATACTGAGTAAATTATACATATGGCATACATATTGATTAAACTATAAAATTCTATAATTAACTAATACAGGACAAATATAAAATTCTCATTTACTTTATGGTCAGATCTAATGTTTGTGTGTATACCTTGCTCAACTCATTCATTCACTAAGCAAATAGAAAGTGCTACAATCTGATACTGGTGATATAATGTAAATCATCTGCATATTTACAAAAATAACATTTGAATAATTGTTCCTGTTCTTTTTCAGAAGAATCTTTGTTCTATATTCTAAAATCCAATTCATAAAATCCAAAACTGCTAACGCTGAAACTCACAAAATAGTGTTTAATAAATGATGTGACAGAAATGTTCTGGTACTGACAGAGCTAATTGCTCTTCTAATAAGCTACAACTATATGCTTTTCCACAATCTTTAGGTAAAAAAATCATAAATAAGAATATAACTTAAATGAAATTTACATTGATAGATGGCATCATAGTTATTTGATAAATTATTAAAAAGAAATGAGTACACTGCTAATTTATATAACATCAAATTATAATTACATATATTTCCTCTATATGTAAAATGGAAAATGTTGCAACTTTATATTTTACATGGCATTTAGTATGATGAGTATAAAAATCCTTCTTAAAATAGAAAAATATCTTGTAGTTTGGTATAAATTTACAGTTTTCAATACAACCCCAAGAAAATTTTTCCAAGGACACAGAGAAAAACTATAGGTATGAATATTTATCAGGAAATGTCTTAAGACTTAGAATTATAGGAAAAGTCTAACTGATTAGTTAAAATGTTTCAAATGAAAGAAGTTTACAAAGAACTAAACATGCTTTGCACCTGTGCTATTCCTTATTTCCTAGTACAGGATTTCTAAGTAAATTTTAATCTAGCCTTAGCACATACTTATTTTTGATTTGTTGATTTTTATTTTTTAGAAAATTCACCTAACTTCTTAAGTTGAAGACTTGCCATAGAAAACTAGAGTTGGATGAAAGGCAAGCTTACATACAGATACATGTTTATAAACTTGTCCATCTTGTTAGCAAGTATCTCTACACAGAAATGCCTATTTAAGAATTCCATGGGGCACCTTGGTGGCTCAGTAGGTTAAGTGTCCGACTTCAGCTCAGGTCATGATCTCATGGTTTGTGGGTTCAAGCCCTGCATCAGGCTCTGTGCTAACAGCTGAGAGCCTAAAGCCTGTTTCAGATTTTTTTGTCTCCCTCTCTCTCTGCCCCTCCCCCATTCACACTCTGTCTCTCAAAAATGCATAAATGGTTAAAAGAACTGTTTTTAAGAATTCAAAATAAAAAGTAAAATATCAGTTACAATATTTATTCAACACAGATGGACTCCTACTCTACAAGTGCTAAGCATAATAAATAAAATTATTACTTTATTATTATCATTTTTTTGGGAGAGACAGCCAGTGTGAGCTAGATAGGGGAAGAAGGGGGAGGGAGGGAGGGAGAGGGAGAGAGGGAGAGAGAGAGAGAGAGAGAGGGGGAGAGAGAGAGAGAGAGAGAGAGAGAGAACCCCAAGCAGACTCTACACCCAGCATGGAGCCAGATGTGGGGCTCAATCTCATGACCATGAGACCATGACCTGAACCAAAATCAAGCCAGATGCTTAACCGACTGAACCACCCACACATCCCTAAAATTATTACTTTAAGTTAAATAATATTTGGTAGAACTATTAGCCAAACTAATTTATCTCAAAGATTATTTACTTTTTCAACTAGAGCTTTCAATCACCTGAGATTATTAAACTATTAAACTCCTCCTTCCCCTTCCACTCCTCTCGGGATTGTGATTCTGAAGGATTGGGATAAAGATCAGGAATAGCATGTTTAACAGCATGCATCCCAGGTAAATGTTGTGTAGGTGGTCCAGAGATAGACCAATTACAGTGATATGAAATGTTCCAGATTATACCCCATGGGACACAGAATCTCCAATGAAGGCCATCCATGGGACTAAAAGTTATAGTTGAATTGAGTTGAAACTACATTAAGAATTCCATTACAGTAAAAAGCCACTTTGCCTTTTATTATACTACAGTTTCCTCCTAGTGCAAATGATGTTTAACAAGATGAGGATATAATGGGACACCTGTTCTTAGGAGACCTCATGCATGCCAGCAAATTTTCTGTCACTGATGAGGACAGAAACAAACCCAGAATGAGGATGAGCAGCCAAGGTTGCAGTAGATTTGGGGAGCACATTGAAGAGCAATGTCAGAGCCTGTAGTGACATTTTTGGCAAACAAAGATCACTCTTTGTCTTGACTGTGAATTAATGATAAAGAAAAGGTAACTAGTTACTGAATTTGCAGACAGGTCTTTAAAGAACATTTACCCAAAGTTGCACAGGTTATGAATTCAATAATAAAAAAAAAAAACTAAAAAAATGTGGAGATGAGTAGGTAAGGTTAAATTAGCATACTATATCTTGTTTTAGGGAAACCTTTCTGGATGCTCTAGAACACCTCTCTCTTTTCTGATTGCTATTAGAGATCATTAGAATTTCTAGAATTGACGATGGAAGCAACAGAAAGGTAAATGGGCTGTAGCTGCTGGATTATTTACCATCAGAAGTAGGTGGAATACTTCTGTTATCCATGAAACAGAAAAAGTGGCTCAGTAACTGTGTGTACACTTTTCTTTATCAGGGCTGTAGAGCTGAGCCCACTTGCAGTGTCCAGGACCTCACTACCTTTCTCTACTTAAGCTTCAAGTCTTTTCTGAGGTACTTGTGTTCTACATTTTTCATTTGCAATAAGCTTCTTGTAGAGAAGATGACAACAAGATCTGGATGGCTAGACTTCTCTACCCCCTTCCAACATCATACAGAAGATTCCCATTTCACATGTAGTAGCCATGTTCTGTAAAGCCACCACAAACACTGAATTAGTGAATACTGACCCATTGCTCCTAGGGGACATTCAGGGTTAGATTCCTTCCAGACTCTGGTCACAACATTTTCATCAACTCATCATTGCATCAACTTGTTTTATGTGTGTTTCTGTTGAAAGACAACCTTACTTAATGTATATTATTGATTTGCTAGTATTTTAAGGCCAACAGTGCTATAACGCATGCTGGAACATAGCTTATCTAACACATATATTTTCTCTAAAAGGGACATCACTGCTTTCAGGACCTCAGCACCACCACTTTGGGGACCATTTTAAATAGCAAAATTATCAAACATAGCATAATGTATAAAATTGTCTAATCACTATGTTGTATACCCAAAACTAATATAGTATTGTATGTCAACTATACTCAAATAAAAGTAGCAAAATTATCAGTAAAAAGCACAAAAATGGAATGCAAAAGATGTGGCACTAAATAGATAGTGAAAAGGACACTTACTTAGTGTGAGGGCTGAAACGAGATGACAGCATTCCACCTCAGCTGGGGAAATGCCCATATAACAATTCAAGTTTTTCACCTCTCTGTGAATGTCTGTAAATGACTGCAAAAGGACCACACTTATTGATCTGAGGGGTTACAAATAATTTTCAGTCAGTAAATGGGGCACAAACCTGGAACCTGTGAAAAATGAGGACCGATTGTATCATCTGCGCCAAAAGCCAAAGGCCCATGGTATTTGTTTCCTAGGGTTGCCATACAAAGTACCACAGCCTGGGAAGGTTCAACAGCAGAAATTTATTTCCTCATAGTTCTGCAGGCTGGAAGTCCAAGATCAAGCTGTTGACAGGTCTTGTTTCTCCTGAGGCCCCTACTCCTTGGCTTATAGATGGCTACCTTCTCACCATGTTCTTTTCTATGCACAGACATGTCTGTGTCCAAATTTCCTCCTCTAATAATGACATGAGTCACACTGGATTAGGGCCCACCCAAAGATCGCATCTTAAGTTAATTAACTCTTTAAAGGCCATATGTCCAAATTCAGTCACATTCTGAGGTATTGGGAGTCAGGCCTTCCAACATATTACTTAGGAGGGGTAAGGACATAATTAGCCCATAATACCATCAATGCCTTTCTTTTTTTTTTTTTTTAATGTTTTATTTATTTTTGAGAGAGAGAGAGAGAGAGAGAGAGAGAGAGACAGCGTGAGCAGGGGAAGGTCAAAAGAGAAGAAGACACAGAATCCGAAGACAGGCTCCAGGCTCTGAGCTGTCAGCATAGAGCCCGATGCGGGGCTCAAACTCATGAATCACGAGATCTTGACCTGAGCTAAGACACCCAGGCGCCCCCCCATCAATGCCTTTCTACTACATGCCACTTTTCTCCAAGCATGGACTTCCCAAAAGCATTCCTCATAGTGTGCTTCATGGTTGCATATGTCTCTCCTTCTGCCTTTTTTCAATGCTTCTTGAAATCTAAGCTGCTCAGGGCTGTTTTTGCTTTATTCCTCACTATAACAAGTTATAATTTATAATTAGAATTGACTATTTTGAGACCCCTGTCCCTCCTGGGTCTTATAAAATTCCCCCTTGGAGCCCCTGCCCAGAGGAACAGATCTCTTGTACAGTTTCTCTGCATCTTGAGCACTTATTATATTATTGTATTAGGAAGCATACCAAGAATTTCTCAGAATTCTATCCAGGACTCCAAAACCTACCTGTAATCTGCCTTCTGGACTTCCCTGTGACTCCATGCTCTTGTATATCTTTTTATTTCCAGGAATATGAATACAAAGATTGTTTTCCCAGTTTCAGGCTTTTGTTCTCAACATTTTCTCCACAAAGAATTTATATTTTCTCTATTTCTCCCTGCTGAAAGCCCTCCAATTCCTCATCTAAAGGTTACCTACTTCAAGATGCTCCCCATTATTCTGATCACCAATTCTAATGTATGGGTTTATTTTTCCCATGCCACTAAGCAATTCTCTGACACCATACCAAGCAGGTGTCCTGCAATTCAACTCCATTCTGACATTATCCATCCAGAGACAGTATCAGATCCCACAAGTTAAGGGCTCAGTCCTACAAAACTGCCCTCACTTCAGATGTCAATCACAAATCCAACTTGTTGCCTATGCTTCTGACCGAAGCACATATCAAAATCCTATGCATCTGAGGTTCCCACAACCTCTTCTTTGAGTTCAATTAATTTGCTAAAGTGGCTCAGAGAACTCAGGGAAACATTTTATTTACTAGATTACAGGCTTATTACAAAGGATGCTAAAAAATACAAATCAACAGTCAGATGGAAGAGATACATAGGGTGAGTTGTATGGGAAGGGGTATGGAACTGCCATGCTTTCTACGCATATTACTCTCCCCAAATCTCCATGTGTTCACCAACCTGGACACTCTCAGAACCCCATGCTGCTGGGATTTGAACAGCAGCTTCATTATATAGGCATGGCTGATTAAATCATTGGCCATTGGTGAATGAAGTCAATCTCCAAACCCATACTACCTCTCCCCAGAGGTTGGGGGGATGGGACTGTTAAGTTTTAACCCTCTAAACTTATGGTTGCTCCACTGGCAACCAGCCCCATCCTTAGGTGCCTTCCAAAAATCACCTCATTAAATTAACAAAAGACCCCTTTATCACTCTCATCACTTAGGAAATTCCAAAGGTTTCAGAAGCTCTGTGCCACAAAGAAGGATGAAGACCAACTATATATTTCTTATTAAAACTCACAATATGTCACACTCCCTGCCCATTCACACCTTCATGCTCCCTCCCAAGAGATATAATCACACTCAACTATATGAAGCTTACCACCTCCTATCTTGAAATATTTGTGTGTGTGCATGTGACATCATCCCTAGGTAGATTATAAGCTTCTTGGAACTAGTAGCAATTCCTTATTCATCATATCCCCACACCACTGAGGCTAGTACCTAATAGGTTAATAGCCAAGTGTTCTGTAAGTGGATATGCTCTGCTTTTAGTAGAATGTGAATTAGAATTAGGTGAACACAGTTAAAGTCCCTCATGACTACTCTATCTTATTTTCCTGCCAGCTATGAGGAAATCATCTTCCTCTCTGCCATCTGGCTGCCTGGTTTGTTTTTGATTCTCATAGGATATCATACTCCTGCCTCTTCCCTGATCCAAAAGTTCTCCTTCTATATAGCACTACTCTCCTCCCTTTCCCAACTCTCCCGGAAATGGACCCTGAGTTAGAGGAGCGGAAATATCAGCAGAAAAGTCAAAGAAATGACAGAGGGAAGGGAGGTTGGCCAACAGAAAGTACAATATGAAGGATGCTATCCTATTGGGCAAGTGAAACAATCCTGTGGGAAAATGTTAGAAATAGTGTAAAGCACTTGCCTCAAAATGATTCCCCTTGGGGTATTTATACACTGATAACCAGAATACACTAGTGAGAGATGCTCTGGTGGGAGTTTATTCCTACTTGGAATGCACAGGGACCAGACCAGAGTGATCTTCCAGAAAAAGCCCTCTGACTTAGAGATGCAGATATGGTGGTTAGAAGCATGCGGGAGCACAATTAAATGTCAAGTCTCAAAGTTATGGTTACTGGTGTGTGGCTAACTCTGTAACTGCCTCTCTGGGGCAAAAGGCCCTGGTATTTCATAATACTACAAATTCCCTCCATGGCTGATGTCAAGGCACCAGCTGCCACCTCACTGAACCCTGAATGGGGAAAAGAATCACGACACACGTGATTATTCCACCATACGATATTTTCCCCATAGAGATACAAGAAACACAAATAATGGTAAGATGTAGTATGACAGTTAGGAAGTGATGAGTTTTGACTATGTATTACCCTTGTTTTTTATTGGTAATTTATAATGTATTTATTGGTAATGCTTCCCATAATTTGATTTTTAATAATCACTATGGATAACAACTGGCTCATAAAATTCCTGAAAATTTAACAAATGGCATTTGTGAGCTTATTGGATGGGGGAGGCACTAAAGTATCTGTTGCGGTGTCTCTTCTTTTTGAATAAAATATACCCTTTCTATACTGCATTCTAACCATGCATCTTATTCTATCAATGGGGCAATAAGCAGAATTGTCTAAAAGTCCAAGTGGTCTAGGGGCAAGCTGGAGATGGTGCCTCCAGCTAGGGGGAGAAGGTACACCCAAACTTGGCTTCCCATAGAGTGGGAGGGAACTTCCTTCCTACTGAGGGCCACAATACTCCGTGGGCCTCAAGGTTTTCAAAGACTGAGCAGGTGACTTTTTAGACAACTCTAATCTCTGACTGCCGAACCCAAAGCAGACTGATTATTCCCCCTCTTTTAAGACTGCTTTTGTACACCTGCCATGTAAAAGAGAACCATGGGCCTCCACTGAAACAGAGACCTACAGCCAGGGTTCCACAGCACCCTGGTACCTGTCCACCTCTCTCTGGCATGATGAGAGACAGCATTAATCTCCTATTTGTAGCTGCTGTCTTTTTAAGTTTTCCCAGCAATACCTACTTTTTTTTTTTTCAAAGTTTCCATTTATTTTAAGAGGGAGAAACAGTGTGAGCAGAGGAGGGGCAGAGACAGAGGGTGAGAAAGAGAATCTCAAGGAGGCTCCGTGCTGTCAGCCTGGAGCCCCAGGTGGGATTCAAACTCACAAACCGTGAGCATGACCTGAGCTGAAATTGAGACGGATGCTTAACTGACTGAGCCACCCAGGCTCTCCAACAATGCCTACTTATTAATCCACACCACGACATGGAGAAATCTGTACCAAACTCTTTCAGGACAGTTGGTGACCTACCTTGCAAGATCCCTCTAAATCTCAATAATAGCTAGCAGATAAATCGTCTTGTATTAAAATTTCATTTTAAAATTCACTCTGTGTATCTTTTTCTCTGTGGTTCATTCTACTCCACAGCTGGTATCCTCTATAAAATCTATCTTTTGGGGGTTTTTTGTTTTTCAGATTTACATAGGCATTTGTTTTCCACTTTCTCATATTCAGTGAGAGACACATGCCTGCTAGACACATTCTTTCTTGTCTTCATGAGATATAGTTTATCCTTTGCCAGGAGCCCATTATTATCATAGCTTAAGCCATAGGCAGAAACCCAAATCCTGTTTTTCAATACTTATCTATATAGCCAGATGATCATATCCTGTACTCCTCTTTCTCTTCCAAATACAGCTTCCAAAGATAGTCAAGCTTCCCAGCTTCAGAACCACAACTTCCAAAGGTGACATGGAAGGTTCATGTAATCACTGTGTCCATCAAACATCAGAACTAGAATATACTGTGTCCACACATTGACAGACATCAGCATCTCCTCTGTTGCTAGGCAACTATTCTGACCAGCAGCACATGTGTGCTCCTGTTATTCCACCTGGTGGTGGCCTCAGCAGTTAAGCACGGGCTGTGGGATCAGAATGGCTGGTAACAGCAGGAGAAAGCACATCACTAACTTGGGACTCCCATTAATCTACAAACATAAAGGGATTTCAGGATGGCAATGGTAAGAATGTTTGCCTCCTCTGCTCCTGCACAGAGTCACAGTCTTTGAGGAAACAACTGTACTGGGAGAGAGCCCAAACAGATTAACCTACATGCTTACCTAATCCTTTAATATATAACAAGTATTGGCTGAAATGAAGAGTTACATACATCTCCAATCACAGAATCTATACAAGAGAAAAGCCATCAGCATGGCCTATTTCCCCAGCACAAAATAGTGACTGGTAAATGTTTGGCTGTAAGTGAACGAAATTTCTCGGCATCCTAAGTGTTTATGCTAAAGGTCATTCCAGTCTTTCTTTTTTTTCAAGTTTATTTATTTATTTTAAGAGGAGAGGCAGAGGCAGAGAGAGAAGGGAAGGGTCCCAAGCAGGCTTTGCACTGTGAGCATGGAGCTTGATGCAGGCTCAAACTCACCAACCCATGAGATCATGACCTAAGTTGAAATCAAGAGTGGGATGCTTAACTGACTGAGCCACCCAGGCACCCCCGTTCCAGTTGTCCTAATTCCTGGGTTTTAGTTATTGTCTTTAGACTTAACTCTGCTTTTTGAAGATGACATGTACATAATAAATAAATATATGAAAATGTCTGGTAGAAGTGAGCACTGAATAATCAATTAATTGGAAGTCTGTAACCCCTGCTCATACTAACTTACCTAGTAAGATCAATTTGTTTTTAGAATAAGAAGATTAGTCAGGAAGCCTGGGCGTCTCAGTCGGTTGGACTCTTGATTTCAGTTCAGGTCATGATTCCAGGGTCGTGCGATAGAGCACTGCATCAGGCTCTGTGCTGAGCATGGAGCCTGCTAAAGATTCTCTCTTTCCCTCTGCCACTCCCATGCTTGCTCTCTCTCTCTCAAATCAAAAAAAGAAAATAAAAGAAGAAAATTAGAGAGATTGCAACTGGACACCTGCAGCCAACTTTGACTATGGATAGGTTTTGCCAGGACAACACAGCATTTGGATAAACTTGCATTTGCTGCTCTTTAGTGGGGCCAAACTCTTTAGTCTGCATTGTCACCATTAATTCTTACTGTCTTACTCATGATAACTTCATATAGGTTCTGCTGGCCCTGGAAAGCATTTGGGTTTGAGAATCTAAAGGCCTATATAATCTCTAAGGTCCCTTCCAATTGTAGAAATTAGCTATTCTCTTACTGTATATGATGTAAATACTTAAGAAATAAAAGGGGGAACCTGGATTTGGTTGACATCAAAATGTAAAGCAAAGGGGCTTAGCTGGTTAAGCGTCTGACTTCAGCTGAAGTCATGATCTCACAGGTACTCACTCAGAGATGCAGAGAATATCCTGGCAAATTTATTTCCAAAAGAGCAAAGAATAGCTTAATGCCTATAACATCTGGAGGTCAGAATTTTAACATAGGGATTAAGACACACATGTTAAAACAGACTCATCTTAACAGGCTCAGAGCTGTAGGTGATTTGTCTGAATTACATAAAGCACAGCACAATCTGCCAGTCCTGGCAGTCTCTGCTCAGTAACGAGGCTGTGGATAGAATTAGAAGCCAATGGTGGTACATTTGGCAATAAGCAGACCACCCACCTCATCCCCACTGACCCTCACTTTTGTGAATGAATTCTATCTTGTTTTATTAAAATCCTACTGCCTCCATGCAAAAGCTACTTTAGAAGACACCGGTTCCTGAAATTATTAAAGATTCCTACTTTTATGTCTCCCCAATATGGTAACAAAAAGTCAAATATATTTTTAAAGCCTAAAACAATCTTTTAAACCTTTTTAAATTTTCTAATTTTGATTCACTTTTGAGAGACATAGACAGAATATGAGCAGGAGAAGGGCAGAGAGAGAGGAAGACACAGAATCCAAAGCAGGCTCCAGGCTCTGAGCTGTCAGCAAATTGCCCAGTGCGGAGCTTGAACTCAGGAGCCATGAGATCATGATCTGAATCGAAGTCTGAGGCTTAACCAAATGAGCTACCCAGGTGCCCCTCTTTTAAACCCTTTAAAGTCTGAAAAACAACCTTAATATCAGAACTTTTGCACATACTGAACAACTTAAATCCTTTGATATATATAATTTTAATTCCAATTTTATTTACAATCCCTTTTAAATTTCAGGAATGAACACAGATTTTTCTCTAAAACAGTTGTTTGCATGCTTCAAAAAAGTGATCATAAAGGGAAAACTTATTTCTTCACTTTCCCAACTTTTAATGAGCTAAAAACACATTAAGTTTAATAAGCTTTCATATCCCAAAGAAATTTTTTAAATGGGGTGTCATTTTATAGTTATATTTTAATTCCTACATAAAAGTAATAAAATAAAGTAAATGTCCAATAAAAATATGAAAACATTAATCTCACTAATAATCAAAGAAAACCCAAGCAATGATCAGATACCACTTTCTAGCTATAAAACAGGCAAAGTTACATACACACACACCCGGACAGAAAGCCCAGAACTAGAATATGGCCACTTATAAACTGGTGGGTTGGTATAATCATTCTATGGAGTAATTTGTCAATATGTATCAAGAGCTTTATTCATACTCTTTGATCTAGTAATTACACTTCTAAAAATATATTCTAAAAAAATAATAAAAAATGCAGCCAGAGATTTATGTCCAGTACTACAATCTACAATAATATAATAATGAAAAACTAAAGCATCCTGAAGTCTGATTCAAAGAATAGTTACATAAACTTGTATACACCCTCTTGAAGATCTATCATGCAGCCATTAAAACGCTTGCTTCTTGAGGAATATGTAGTAAAATGGGAGATATTCAGCAATAAAATTTTAAGTGGAAAAAGCAAGATGCCAAAGTCCAGGTAACATTAGGATCCATATTTCTCAAGGCCCTGCTTGTTGATCTGGGTGAAGGTTCACAGGTGTGTTCCCTTTATGAAAATCCAATAAGCTGTACATCTGTGTTATTCGTATCTTTCTATATGTATGATACACATCAACAAAAATTTGTTAAAGTTTGATATATTAAGTTTTATATGAATAACCAATCAAAAAATGGAAGGAAATACAAAAAAGAAAGAAAGACTTTAAGATCTAGTATATGCCTTGGGTAATTTGTTAGGGTTGAAGGAAGGCCTGTCTAGAAAGCTAAAAGCACTCTCTAGAAATCAAAAAGGAGCTAGAGGACTTCAATGAGATAATTTATATGAGCTTTTCAGAATAATGCCTTGTACATGTAGTATGTTGAAAACTGTAAGATTCATTACTAACCCTTTAAAACGACCATTGAACAGGTCTTTAATTCTTACTGAGAATGAGGTTACTTACTGAAAGCAATCACTAAAACCACAGATTTGGAGAGGATACTATGCTGTGGTACCAACCTCCTACCCCATGATTATCACTGCATACCAGCCATGGCTATGCTACCATCTCTCCACACTTACCTCCTGATGTGGACCCTCTAACCTCTCATTCCTTACAGCACCCCACAAAGTTCTAGGGCTAGCCTGGGAGCACCCTGAGGCATAATCTCTCATCTGATCTCTGATAACATAGCCAAATCTTAAACCTTAAGGATAACCAAATTCTTTTCATTTGTCTTCAGATGTGGTGAAATCACTCAATTTGGTGCTAAGCGGCTGGGTGCTCAATAATGGATTTAGAGAAGAGATATCTAAAATCAAGAATTTCCATAGCTGACTCTGTTAATAAGGTAATTTTACAGGATATCAACTGTGGGTAACATTTCCTTCCTTTGTTAAGTGTTTGTTTGTTTTTTTAACATTATGCAAGCTTTGATGGACACTTTGGATTCAATCCTACCCTAGAAACGTTATTGCTAAGTTAGTAATAACCTCTTTTTCCAAAGGTTAAGCATGATGGTGGTTAGTTTTACTCAAACATTCAAAGCCCAAATCTGGGGCACCTGGGTGGCTCAGTCGGTTGTGTGGCCACCTTCAGCTCAGGTCATGATCTCACAGTTTGTGGGTTCAAGCCCGACGTTGGGCTCTGTGCTGCAGCTAGCTCAGAGCCTGGAGCCTGCTTCAGATTCTGTATCTCCCTCTCTCTCTGACCTTCCCCTGCTTGTGCTGTCTCTGTCTGTCTCTCAAAAATAAATAAAAAACATTAAAAAAAGAATTTTTAAAAAAGCCCAAATCTTCCTCTCTGTATGATATCACTCCCTTGGTCATCTCTCCTTCCATTCTTGCCCCCATACCATTAGGTCAAACTATCCCCTCCTAAAGGACCAGACTTCCATAACTGTCACTGTGGGAGAGTTTTCATACAGCTGAAAAAGAGAAAGACATACTGAAATTTCTACTACATTTACTCAGACCATAAGTCCCATTTCAAACATTTTTAGACAAATTGGAACTTACTAAGACAAATACACATTGTCAAGATTGTCCAACGGGCACAGAAGAATTCAAGCTTTCTCTTCCCTTTTAAAGGAGTTGGCTTTTTCCTCCTTTAATCAAATTCATAAGTAAAACCTCTATCTAGAGCTAACGATTTCTTCTCTTGCCTGGATTGTCTATTTTGTTTTTATCTTATCATATTGGTGATATTTTAGTCTCTACCTCCAGGCATACCTAACCAAAGGAAAATTATTTTTCACTTATTAAAACTAAATTAAATTTTTCTTATTACAAATGGAATGCCTACTCATTCCAGATTTTTTGAAAAAAATGTTTAATATCTAAAAATATAACAAAATAGCTTGAAATACCATCATCTAGAAATCACTACTGTCAAGGAATATATTTAAAATTCTGACTTTTAACCAAAGGACATGTGTCCATTACGTCTCTGATAATCAAAGGTCTCATAATTAAAAAAGAGAGAAGGAAACAAACCATAAAAGGCTCTTAACTAAGGTGAACAAACTGAGGGCTGCTGGAAGGGAGGTGGGTGGGTGATGGGCTAAATGGACAATGGGTATTAAGGAGCCTGGGGATGAGCACTGGGAATTATTTCTAAATGATGAATCACCAAATTGTACTCTTGAAACTATTATTATACTAATGTTAACTAACTTGGATTTAAATTTTAAAAAAGCAAAATAAATAAAATAATGATGGCAATTATGACAACATCAACAAGAAACAAAGAGCTCATAATTTTATAAAGCTAAAAGGGTACAACTGAAGCTATGAGTCCACTGGTAACACTAGCAGACAGTGTCAAAGATCCACAGAACACTAGGTCACTGGAACAAAGAGAGAGAACTTGGCAGGCAAGAGTAGCTCTTTAAGTAAAGTTGATGTGTACCCTTCACAATTTAAAAAATATATATAAATATAAATATATTAAACATATAAATAGGCATAGTATTTGACTTAAATATCATAGCTAAGGCTTAAAATACAAATTGATTTACTATAATTTACACATTCTAAATATAGATCTAGTCTAAAAAACAAAAACTAGATTTTTATCTACAGTACTTATGAAGGGATACATCTCTTAACCCAGCGATTAACTCAAAATGTGGCCTACAGAATACAACCTATATAGGAATAATCTAGGGAACTTGGTGATAATGTAGATGTTTAACCCTTACCAAAGACCTAAGAAAACAGAACTTTTTAAAAAATTTTTTTCCCTATTTTTTATTTATTTTTGAGAGACAGAGACAGACAGCACAAGCAGGATAAAGTTAGAGGGAGAGGGAGACACAGAATCTGAAACAGGCTCCAGGCTCTGTGCTGACAGCTCAAACCCATGAACCGTGAGAGCATAACCTGCACCAAAGCCGGACGCTCAACCGACTGAGCCACCCAGGCGCCTCGAAAACAGAACTTCTAAGGGCTAAGAAGGAGTGGTTGGGAGGAAGACCTGGGGAATCTGCATGTTGAATAGTATTCCAAGTAATTCTTAAAGTCCTAAAATTAGAGAGCCATTGCTTTTTTTCTTAATTAATAGAAATGGCAACTGCAATTGTTTTTAGAATCAAAACTCCAAAATCTAGATTAAGGGGCACCTGGGTGGCTCATAGTTCATGAGATCAAGCCCCACATTGGGCTCCAGGCTGTCAGCTTGGGATTCTGTCTCCTTATCTCTCTGTCCCTCCCCCTTGCTCTCTCTCTCAAAAATAAACAAACTTAAAAAAGAAAACAAAAAACTCCAAAACCAGATTTACATTTTTTAGTGTCACTGTACAGATTTGGCCAATAGTAACTGCACACTTGATATGATTTATTTATGAGAACAACTTTCTCCTAAATTGAATAAAATCAATAATATGAGAAGAGATAAAAGACCTAGATCACTTCAATCCTAACTTTCCCCTTTCAAAAGAGAAAGGCTTGCCTCTTACTAGAGAGAAGGTAGGCTTTAACCTTGGTCATGATGGAAGTTAGAGGGGTAGGTACCAAGTTGGAGACAAGATGGAGCACAGAGCACAGCTTTGGTTAAAGTTGTAAAAGAAGCCCTAATCCAAAAACATTTTCATCCTCACTGCCAGCCTGTAGAATAACCATGCAAAGCTTTGTGCATGAGATTTAATGAAAGGAATGCCCTGATGTTTAGTGGAGTACCACTGGAAATTTAATGAAACCTTCTTGAGGTTACACTCAAGTATGCAAATGTTGGTACCATACACTCCTGAAGATTAACAGAGATTAATAAGCCAGAGAGTTAAGTGCTACATTAGTTCATAAAAATTTAAAAAGTGTTGGGACACCTGGGTGGTTTAGTTGGTTGAGTGTCCTACTTTGGCTCAGGTCATGATCTCATAGCTAGTGAGTTCAGGCCAGCAGCAGGCTGTACTGACAGCTCAGAGGGTGGTGCCTCTTTCAGATTCTGTATCTCCCTCTCTCTCTGCCTCTCCTCTGCTCATGCTCTCTCTCTCTCAAAAAAAAAGCATTAAAAACTTGTTTAAGTCTTCAAAAGTTCCTTTCATAAGTGTTAAATTAGGAATTACTAGTTTTGTGGGGTTTTTTCTGGGTTTTTTTGTTTTGCTTTGTTTTTTTGCTGCCATTGCAAGACAACAGTTTCCTTCAAATTTACAGTCCTTTCTGGATGGCACAATCATGTTGGACCTGGTCAGACTATTGTAAGGCTTCAATGCCGCACCCTAACAAAAACTAGACTTCTGGGATTTGATGGCTCCTGTGCAGGTTGTTATCAAGCAGGCACTGGAATTCCCATGATGGATTAACTGCCCCCAGAAATTTGAGAAACTCTTACTGTAGAAGATTGGAGACAAAACCACAGAACCATGGTAGGTTAAACCAGAGATCCTGCAGTTTTAGTACTGATAGTGGTAAAAATTCTTATGAATAAATTAATAATCCTTAGTAGTAACTCTGATCTTTCTGCTGAGAATTACAGGAGTGTGGTGGACACTGGGTAGACAGTGACTAGGATTCTTGGGCCAAATTTACCACTTTATGGAGCACAGAAGTGCTGGGAAAAGAACTCTGACACCGTGTTCTCTCCCAGGGATAAACACTGCAGTTGGTCAGCTGCCAAGGGCTAGCAAAATAAGACTTAGTCCAGTTCAAGCAAGAGTGATTCAAGTGAGAAACTGATGGAGTATTTGGGTTATGTCATGACCATCAAGGAGCCCTCTGTATTCTCCCTAGTGGTGGCATGAATCAGGGCTGAGAAGGGGCACTTTTGATGCCCATCTTGCAAGTGAGGACTCTAGGAAGCCAGATGTGATACAGCTATTCCTCTATCTTTTGAAGTTGAATCCAGCTTCTCAGGTAATGGTCTGATGTGGCGTCCACTGTGGCAAGATGGGCCATAAGGAGCCTCACCCCTTAGCTTTGCAGGCTCCGTGTGAACAAATAAACACTAACGACCTCAACATTGTCTGAGCTTTGGGTGTTGAAAACAGTCCTGTGCCTGCTTCAGTTTGGGATAATAGGATCCTATAACCTCTTTACTAACACCACTGGAGGGAGAGTCCTCCATGGTTGTCCTGAGAAATTAAAATTCCCAGCACCCAGATTTAAAAAACAAAAACAAAAAACAAAAAACTTGTTAATCCGGGGTGCCTGGGTAGTCAGTCAGTTTAGCAGCCAACTTCGGCTCAGTTTATGATCTCATGGTTCATGTGTTTAAGCCCTGTGTCAGGGTCTGTGTTGACAGCTCAGAGGCCTGGAGCCTGCTTTGGATAAACAAACTTAAAAAAGAAAACAAAAAACTCCAAAACCTCTCTCTCTCTGCCCCTCCCCTGCTTGTGCTCTGTCTCTCTATCAAAATGTTAAATGTTAAAAAAATAAAAATTAAAAAAAAAAAAACCTTGTCAATCCCCTTGTACCTCTAACTGGCAGAGCCTCCAGTTTTTGCCCCCAAAACAGAACTACAAAAATTATTTTAACAGTTAAGCACAGTCATAGAAAAAGAACACAAGCTGCAAATAGCAAAAATTTCTGAATTACACTGTCAAATATTAAGAGCCCCCAGTGTGGTAAGGCCAGGGGAAAGTTCAGCACAAAATTATAAAAGTGCACACAAAAGTACAGGACAAATTCACTGATGTGAGAAAGTTCTCCCCCCATCTCAAACCCTACCAAAGAAATCCTGTAAAATAATTCCTTTTCTTAGGACCAGTTTGGATCATGCGTACTTACCCTCCATTATTACAAACTAAGATTACACTATTATTCTGTGGCCTTCTTGGTTTCCATCAGCTAATCCTAACCTACAGAGGAAAATCACTCTCATCTGTACTATTACTTTGGACTTCAAATCTGATTCTTTACTCCCCTACCCAAAGATTCATGGCCCTCAAGGCCTTTCCCTGTGGTCTCCCCAGTCCAGAATGTTCTCCCTTCCTGTTCTTCCCCTGACCAGAGGTTACTTTGCCTGAAAGTCATATCATAATTGTCTTCCATCAGTGAAGCTTTCCTAATCCCCCCTGACCAGGCTGTAAACTCCATTAAATATTCCCACAAAATCTCACACTCCTCCGACTTAGCACTCACCATATTGTAATTCAATAATTATTTGAGTAATTATTTGTCCAATCTCCAAATTTTTAATAGACCATACGCTTCATGAAGATGTGACTGAGTCTTATTCAATGCTGACTGCTAACCAATGCTGAGAACATAATAAAGGCTAAGCAATATCTGCCAAATGAATTTCAAAAACATCTAAAAAATTAAAATCAAGGTAAAATTATTGCTAAGATACTTTCACTTTATTAAGATTATACAAACCTAACCTAAACTATTACTTTATTTTTTAATGTTTGTTTTTGAGAGAGAGAGAGAGAGAAAGAGAGAGAGCATGGGGCAAGAGCAAAGAGAAAGGGAGACACAAAATCTGAAACAGGCTTCAGGCCCTGAGCTGTCAGCACAGATCCTGACATGGGGCTTGAACTCATGAACTGTGAGATCAAGATGTGAGCCAAAGTCAAATGCTTAACTGACTAAGCCACCCAGGCACCCCTTGGCTATTACTTTCAAAAATAATTATAATGCAAAATGTTTAGCAGATATTAACCTTTAACTTTTCATTCTGTTCTAACTTATAAAACTGAATGAAAAATGGTGAGCAGTTCAAAATAATATTTACCTAAAATAGAATGAATCATTTTATAAACTTGACCTGCAAATAAAAATGGTACCTAAGCAGTCTTAACAGCGACCATGGTTTCAGTCAAATAATATCCAATCAAGGCAAGATATGGGTATTAAACATTCATGAGCTCCTCAGAATATTATGAATTAATCAGTGCTTCCTCATTTAAATGTTTAATATTTAATGCTAGTGCTTCTACAATCTCTTGAAATTATTATACTTTACCATGTCCCTTACAACTGAATAACAATAAAGTTGATATATAATATCTGAGATTTCTGGTTCCATAGTGATCTGTACATTAGAGGAAAACATGATTGTAGTGTATTAAGCTTTTGATGAAATTCTCAACACATTTATCTCAGATGCAAAGAGATAATATAACAACAACAAAAACACTCATGATAAGCAAAAGTAAGTGCTTGTGGGATATGATTGCCTTTCATTCATGATGAATTATTTGTAGAAGCTTATGAAAAATCTGGCTTTCATGAACTCCATTTTAGATAATACAAAGTATTCCAGCTTGCCTGTCAGTCTAGTAAATCTTCTAAACACTAGCTGTGGAAATAGAATATCCTTCCAAATGAATTTATTCCAAGTCCTCTCAGGTACCTGGCATTTAAAAATTCAATAACAGCCACAATGTTTTATTTTTACTTACACTCTATCACTAGAAATCTCCAGGAAATTAACTGCACCTCAATGTGTCTTACAACATACTCAATTCCTTCAACTCTATTAGGAGAGCACCTTTGTGCACTGAATAGAAAACAATGGCAGTTGTTATGGGATGAACTGGGTACACCGCTAAAATTCTTATTTTGAAGTCCTAACCCCAAGGTACCTCAGAATGTGACCTTACTAGGAGACAGGGTCTTTCCAGAGATAATCAAGTTAAAGTGAGGTCATTAGTGTGGGCTCTAAACCAATTATGACTGGTCTCCTTATAAAAAGGGAAAATGTGCGCACAAAGACAGACGTGCATACAGGGAAGATAATGTGAAGAAACAACATAGAGGAGACAGCAATCTACAAGCCAAGGAGACAGCTCTGGAACAGATCCTTCCCCCATGTCTCCCCAAAAGATTCAACCCTGTCCTGGAAATTTTAGACTTCTGGCCTCCAGAACTGTGAGATTATACATTTCTGTTGTTTTAAGCTACCTAGTTTGTGGTACTTTGATACAGTTGCCATAGAAAACACAAATACAGTGACATAAGTAAAATACTATACATTATAACAGAAATATTCCACTCATAACATATGTAAAAATCAAACTTCCCAGTGAAGCTGCAACTTGACTCTAGTGCATATATTAACATGAAAAATTATTATATATCATGTAACTGCTTACAATGTCAATGTTACTTAGGAGGGTTATAATTGCTATGGCACTTGCTCTTTGGAAATTTCTTTTTCCACACTGATGTAGATTTTTAGCATGACATTGCCCTGCTTTGGGCTCCATGCTAGATCCCATGACCCTGGGATCATTACCTGATCCACTATCAAGTGGCAGATGCTTAACCAACTGAGCCACCCAAGCACCCTTTATTTGTATGACTTTTAGATTCCACATATAAGTGAAATCATATGGTATTTGTCTGACTTATTTCACTTAGCATAGTACCTTCTAGATCCATCCATGCTGTCACATATGATGAGATTTCACTTTTTTATGGTGGAGTGATGTTCCATTGAATTTATGTACCACATCTTTTCTTTTCCCCACGTCTTCTTTATCTATTCATCTACCGATAAATGCTTAGGTTGCTTAATTACATTGGCTAGTATAAATATTGCTACAATAAACATAGATGTGCATATATTTGAATTAGTGTTTCTGTCTTCTTTAGGTAAATACCCAGAATGGAATTACTGAATCTTATGGTATTTCTATGTTTAATTTTTTTTTTTTTTTGCAAAACCTCCATACTGTTCTCCAGAGTGACTGTACCAATTTACAACCCAACTAACAGTGAATGAAGGCTTTCTTCCTTCCTATCCTCACCAACACTTGTTATTTCTTGTCTTTTTGATACTAGCTATTCCGACAGGTGTGAGGTGATACCTCATTGTGATACTGATCCACATTTTCCTTGTGATGAGTGATGTTAAGCATGTTTTTATGTGTCTGTTAGCTATCTCTATGTCCTCTTTGAAAGTCTATTCAGATCTTTTCATTTTTTTATCAGGTTTTTTTTTTTTTGGTGTTAAGGTCAATGAGTTATTTACATATTTTGGACATTAACCCTTTACTGAATATGTCATTTGCAAATATCTTCTCCCATTTAGTAGGTTGCCTTTTCATTTTGTTGATGGTTTCCTTTGCTGTGCAAAAGCTTTTTAGTTCATGGTAGTCCCAATAGCTTATTTTTGTCTTTGCTTTCCTTGACCAAGGAGACAGATCCAGAAAAATATTAAGACCAACACATGTTTTCTTCTAGGATTCTTACGGTATCAGGTCTCACATTTAGGTCTTCAATTCATTTTGAAGTTTTTTTAAACATGGAGTAAGAAAATGGTCCAGTTTCATTCTTTGGCATGTGACTGCCCAGTTTCCCCAACTCCGTTTGTTGAAGAGACTGTCTTTCCCCCATTATATATTCTTGCCTCTTTTGTGAGATATTAACTAACTGTATAAGTTGGGATTATTTCTGGGCTCTCCATTTGGCTTCAGTGACCTATGTGTCTATTTTAGTGCAGGTACCATACTGTTTTGATTACAGATTTTGTAGCACAGTTTGAAATCAGGAAGCATAATTTTCCAACTTTGCTCTTCTTTCTCCAGATTGTTTTAGCTATTCAGAGTCTTCCGTGGCTCCATACAAATTTTAGGATTATTTGCTCTAGTTCTGTGAAAAATAATATTGGAATTTTGATAGGGATTGCATTGGATCTGTAAATTGCTTTGGGTAGTATGGACTTTTTTTTTAACTAGCAGGTTAAACCTCAACTTAACCCCAGTCCTCTCCCAAGTCTACCAGCAATCAGATCTCTTAGAAATCTGACACCACTTGCACCAACTCATTTATCAACCTATCAGTTTTTTTTTAACCTTCCTTTAAAGTTTATTTATTTTTGAGGGAGAGAGAGAGCCTGAGCAGAGGAGGGGTAGAGAGAGAAGGGGACAGAGGCTCTGAAGCAGGCTCTTAGCTGACTGACAATAGAGAGCCCAATGTGGGGCTCCATATCACAAACTGTGAGATCATGACCTGAACCAAAGTTAGACACTTAAAAGACTGAGCCACCCAGGTGCCCCAATCATCTTAACAGCTGTTAATAGCCCAGTGCCTTTAACTGTAAGCAAGTAACACCTATTTCAATAAACTGTCTTTGGGTTATATCTAAATGAAATAGAGAGAGAAGAATCATATTCTAGAGGGTAAACATGTATTTTTGAGTGGAAATAAAACACTATGTTCTTTAATTTAAATCTTATAATTGCTTATTATATAATTACTACTTTAGATAATTTACATATCCCCAAATCATACCCCTAATAAATCACACTTGGGCAGATGGGTGTTAAGTTCATCTCAATATTTTCTATAACAGTTTGCTCTAAGGAGATATTCTCTTCACCCCAGCATTTAGCCTGACTTTTTCCTTCGTTTTTTTTTTTTTTTTTTAATTTTAGAGACAGACCACATGCAAGCAAGGAAGAGGGTCAGAGGGGGGACAGACAGAGAGAGAGAGAAAGAGAAAGAGAATATCTTAAGCAGGCTCCACACACAGCAGAGAGCCTGATGCAGGGCTTGATCTCACCACCCTAGGATCATGACCTGAGCAGAAATCAAGAGTCATTCGCTCAACCGAGCCACCCAGGTGCCACCTGCACTTTTATCAAATCTTCCAACACTCCTTACCATGAAACCACTTTCATTATGTCCTTTGTCTGTATTTACATGATTTAGCTCTTACAAGCATCTGTGTTCTAGGCCTTCTTTGACTTTGGAGCCCCTAAATTTACAAGTCTAATGACTCTGGGGTGCCCAAGTGGCTCAGTTGCTTAAGTGCTAGACTTTGGTTCAGGTCATGATCTCACAGTTCATGAGTTTGAGCCTGGCATCAGGTTCTGTCCTGACAGCTCAGAGCCTAGAGCCTGCTTCAGATTCTGTGTCTCCATCCCTCTCTGCTCCTATCCCACTCATGCTCTGTCTCTCTCTCAAAAATGAATTTTAAAAAAACACTGCAAAAAATTTTAAGTCGAATGGACTTATAGTCACATGTTTGGACACCAGTTTTTATGTCTAATGGATTTATATTCACGTGTTTGGACACCAGATAGTCAAACATCTCTTTGTTATTAACAATTGGTAAGTTAATCCTAAAGAAAATAATTTAGATTTGGCACTATTACTATTTATTGCTTTCTAAGGATTATTTAAAATCAGTGGTTGTGTTGTTCCATTCTGTTTTGATTTGTTTGATAACTGTTTGATGAAATTTAAAGCAGCAAAGGGTTGAATAGAAGAATCGGTGAGAACCTTAAGTCTATTTTTCATAGCACCCTATAGTCTACTTGAAAAGTTAGGAAATACAAGACACTGATTTTTCTAAAGCATGTTAGTTATGTACAACTCTCTGATTCTTGAGTTTGCTAACATACTGGACAATAATCGTTTTTAAATAAATGTATTTAAAATTTCACCCTTTGGTATTTAAGCAATCATGGGTTAACTTGCTCTCAACCTTTTCCAATTTCCAACTAAAATGAGTACTTTTATAAACCTTTCTTTAAACACTTTCTGTCTTACTCTTTCTCTTCTGATGCAAAATGGAAACTATAAGAAAGTCTCTGAAGTCTTGAAATAAGTCATCAGAAATAACCCAAAATGTATAAAACCATATGAAGCAGATACATGAAAACCCAATGTCTCTTCATATAAAGCATTAGGGAAATGTACACTAATAAGGCATACACAGCAGCTGTTTACATTCAAAAGTTCAGGAAAAAATTTTAAATCATTATATTGTTTAAATAGCAATAATGCTGAGCAAAACCACAGTGTCTTGGATATTTTCATAGAATGAAAGAAATGTTCTGATAAAAAAATCTTTTTGCTTTGAGAGAAAATCCATCTTTAAATTCCATCTTACTGAATAACATATTTTAACATGGAAATGGGCTCTGGCCTCATTAAAAGGTGTTGTCCCCCCTCCCCTGCCCCAAATCCTTTGTAAAATGAAATCACACTTTTCAATGATGTCACAGCCATCACTACATCCAGCTCCCAGTGGGCCTTCTGATGTGGACCAATCACCAAGGCCTATTTCCTCCCTTTCTCTTTCTCATCCTTGTGTGCTGATCCAAGCCCCAAGATGACCGTTAACTTCAAAGGGAAATGTTCTCCGAGATCAGCACCCAGAGGGAGGAAATCAGACAAGTAAAAGCTTCCAAAGGTAGACAAATTTTTTTTTAAGTTTATTTATATTGAGAGAGAGAGATAGTGGGGGAGGGACAGAGAGAGAGAATCCCAAGCAGGCTCCCTGCTGTCAGCACAGTGCCTAATGCAGGGCCCAAACTCATAAACCATGGGATTATGACCTGAACTGAAGTCAGACACTTCTAACTGACTGAGCCACCCAAGTACCCCCGAAGAGAAACTCCTGAAAGTGTCCTAAACTCACAGCTCACTGAAAAAGTTAAAATATGGCCCTACCTAAAGCTTACAATAATGAGTTGGAGGGTTATCAGTGTTTATTTGGTTTTGAATCCACATGCATAGCTTACCACACTCTTTGCCATAAAGCATCAGGAGGACTCAGGACAACTCAGACAATGTGACTCAATCACTAACAGCATTCAGTTTTCTCCACAGCTTCACTAAAAGCAGTTTGAATGTGCTCCTGACAAATCATGTTTTCACAGTATTCTTATTTTTAAGGCACTAGTGGAAGGAAATACACACACACAATACAGAATTTTATATAAGGATTTTAAATATACCAATCTAAATACCAAATGGGAATGTTATCTTTACTATGCTCCATTGTGGATTTTTTTTTTTTGGTAAAAATAATCAAAACCTATAGGCCTTATTTAATTCAGAGCTTACTTTCACCTCTTTCAGTTGTTGAGTTTGCCAAATATGCTATGGTGATCGCACCTAACCAAACACTTTGGAAGAGAACGATGTGAGTGTGTGCCTGTGTGTGTGTGTGTGTGTGTGTGTGTGTGTGTGTGGTTTACTCTTATTTTTATTTGTTGGGAAAAAAGAATATTGTTCATATGCCCTTTCTGTCAATCCAGTGACAATCATTTCCCAACTGTAGATGATCTGAATTAAGGTCTGAACTGTTACAGAACAAAATACACATGAAATACTAGAATTCCCAAATACTCTTGAGAACAAGGTCTGACATGGAATATAAAAATGAATTAATTAGATATAAAATTGATATATCACAATCAGACTTACTAACTAGATTCTAAAAGTGCTTAAATGTAGGTAGGCAAGAATTGATTTTTGTGGCATTCTGGTAAACTCCAACAGGAGTAATGAGTTATAAACTTGGATACAAGCTAAACTTCAATATTTCAAAAGCAAACAGACAGAAGTAAATGTTTCCATGTATATTTTACATTTTTTTTAAGGACAGTAATTTCAAGAGCGTCAGAAAACAATCAGCAAGATTGAGAATAAATTTTTTTAAAAAGCTTTTTTAGCTGAAGAAAAAGCAAAGGGCTATCCTTTATAGAAGAGATTTTGGCTGGTAGCAAACCATTCTGCTCATCAAACACAGAAATACCAGACAGCAGCTGTGGCCTGGTGTTCAGCCCTTAAAGGTATCCAGTACTTACACTTTTCAAATAGTATACTATTTAATTCAGTCTTAATCAGGTTCCAGTTCTATCTTTAAACAGCCATGAGACCTTGAGTAATCCAAAAAATTTTTCTAGACTTCAGTTTAATAATATATATAACATTAAGTAGATTCAAAGACAGACAAAATGTTTTCCAGTCCCAAATCTCTTATGACTCCACAGTGTTCTTATGAGATGTTTTCAAATATTACCACAAGCAGTTATTGAATTCCTTTCTCTACAAATTAAAAATAATAAATTGGCTGCTAGAATTTAAGGTTATTTTCTTCATCAACAGAGGAATGGATACACCTTGGTAATTCCTTGTGATTCTACACATCCCAATTAATATGACTCAGTTGTATTCAGTGTGCATTTTTAACCTAAGGATTCAAAACCTTCTCCAATTCTAGGAAATTCTCTGTCATTATCCCTTCAAATATTGCACCTGCCTTATTTACTACACTGTCTCCTCGAGCTCCTATTAGACAGGATAGTGTTGTTGCTACATTCTTGCTTAGGTTTCTGACAATGCTCAGTACAGATTCACGCCTCTACAGATGTGTACAGCAGGCTTCAGCTTCTGTTTCTCTCAAGTAACCTCTATTCGCCCAAGAACCAGGACAAGAAGCCTACTTCCACATCACCTGTCAACTCTGATGGGCAGAGATTTTCAGACACTCATGCAAGAACAGGAAAACTCCATCCTAGCTTTGGACTTTACGCTGCGAGCTCAAATCCATCTCTCTCTTGTGTTTAGAGACCTGATTCTTGATTCATACTTAGAAATCTCAGTTCCTAGGGGATAGGTTAGATAGCCCTGTGGTTCACTGTAGCTTCTATTCTTTCTAACCACTATGTCTTTGGGTCTTCTCTTTTTGCTGAAGATTTCCCCTAGTTTACTTTTGAGCTCAACTATATACATTAGAAATTTTTTCTATAATATTTTATCCAGCATTTAATACATCTGGAATGGCATTAGGGTTTTCCCAAGTTAGTTTACGCTCTACCTATTGCTCTATCTACATTCTATATGGAAGAAACAATGCTACCATCCCCTCATGCACATTTGATGGTTCCTCAGGCACATTAGAAAATTCAGTTAATGTCATTTCAGTTTACGCTGCTTTTAGTCAGAGTCACCTGTTTGTCTAGAAGAGCAACTACCTGAAGTGAACAGATTCCCTGAAAGACGTAAGACCACGGTAAAACTGATTTTAATATCAGAACTAAGTGTTCAATATGGAAAACAAAGTAACAATACTGCTGAATCAATCTACTATAAAGGAAAGAAAAGGCCAGGATAAAGCCAAACAGAATTTAAGAAACATGACCAAAAAATACGAGTTTTAATCAGCACAACATAAAAGCATCTCCTTACAGAACGATTTCTAGGTATAACAAAAAATAATCTTATGAGAAAATCTCTCCTTTGGGTTACTTTTGAAAACTTTTTAATTATGAATCATACTGATACTCCAAAATCTTTGGATAAAAGCTTGGTTAACGAAAGAAAGATATGAAAGTGTGTTAGACTAAAACCATGTTTACATCTTCTCCCAAAAGGGATTATTAGCAAGGATTTAAGAAGGCTTAGAAGTGCTAAAATTTCAACACAAACTTGCAAAGGAAGTAGACACTGAGGATGAAGCTGTAAATGGCACGTGCTGTGTCCCAGACCAGAGTAAAGAAGAATAAAATCACTGGAGTGTTAACAGAGAATTGTCCTGGCAACTTTACAACTTGTTCATAGAAATGACAAAGAGGAACATGAAAAGAAAAACGGGGTGGGGGGTGAATGGGATGTTTTTGGTGTCTTGGGATTCTCTTAGACGGGGGAAGATTAATACTTCAAATTGGAACAAGAAGCACAAACACAGGTAACAGGATACTAAGAAATTTGCCATAATGCAGAAAAGAAAACTGGCAGTGTGCAGAAAAGGATAAATGACTCATGTTGCAGAGGTATAATTGGAGGGGCACTGGGTTGTTTGCCTTGGCTTCATCGAGCCATTCTCATTGGAAACATCTCTGGAATTCAGTTCCCCTGAGTCAAAAAAAAAAAAAAAAGTGCTACACTGAAATCTGTCTCAAGTGAAAAAAATATTTTTTCAAACTTTTCTCAGCACTCCAGAAGAAAGTTAATATATGAAGAGAAACAAAGTATTCTTTTTATATTTAGTTTGCTGAACAAAAATAAGGGGAGTTACTATAATTATCTCAGGGATTGAAACCAGAACAATGACTCTGCTGGTTTTTAACTATAATAAAAAGGTACCTGATCCTAGGAGGGTTGATTCAACCATAATGGTAGTCCTTTACACATGTGTAACACGTCATAAAACACTGCCGCATATCTAATCTAAACCTCAGATTAATCTTGTAATACAGAGAAACTGGAAATTGCCTGATCTCTTTTGTCTGCTTGTGAATCAAGGCCCAGAAAAGTTAAGTTACTTACCCTGGTTACATGTGTACACACACATACACACACAGCCACATGCACACGGGTGCTCACGCTCGTGCTCACCAGCGCCCCCCCATACACGCCCACACACATGTAGGCGTGCTCACCAGCAGCACCTTCCTGTGATGCCTGCTCAGCTCACCTTTATCTCAGGCCTTCTATATCCCCTACAGCCTCTCCCACCCTTGAATGCATTTGTGAGTTTTAAGTGTTCAAATATTTTCATATGGGACTTTTAGGATGTCACAGTCGCTCCGGGATTGTTGGCTAAGTAATGCTCACATGTTTGTGTGACAGAGACATTAAACATTGCAAAAAATCCTCATGAAGGCAAAATACGTACATTAACATGGATTTGAAAAAGCATTAATAATAATCTGGAGGATAATAACATACAGCCCAGTTGTCCCCTGAGCATCAGAAAACACTAGAACAGCACATCCCGGTAAAGTGCCAGCAAAGACTTAGATCCTTGCAGACTCCCCTAGGCAGACCCCACCTCTCCTAATCTGGCTCTCCTGACCTGTATGCCCTACGAATTACAATGTATATCATGGGACAAGCATGAGCTCTGAGCCCTGGAGCACTAATTCCTAAATTTGCCAGCCCTGCTGGTATGACCCAGGGCAAGGAATTTAAGCTATTTGTGCCTCAGGTCTTCACCTACACAATGGACAAATCAGTATCTACCTCACCACATTCATATAAGGATTAACTAAATCAAGACAATGTGTCTCAAGCACCAAGCAGTGCCTACACGGGGTAAGAAGTCAAGTAGTATTCATTCCCAGAAAAGTCAGACACTTTCTACTGGCAGTTTAGGGAGTGCATTTGTCCTCCTCTATCATGTACAGGACCCAGTGCCAGTCACTGCTCCTGAAACTTTAAAAATCATGTGGAGATTTGGTTCCCATTAATTTGAGGATAGACAGTAAGATCTGTGGGCTGAGATTCTTGAAATAGGAGTTAAAGTCTGATTTGTGAATAATTTCCTGCAAATTTAAAGAAAATGCACATGTACAGCAGAATGCCTCTGTCCAATACGAATGAAACAGCCTGACAGGTAGTTTTCGACCATTCATTGTTCTCAGCCACCCGACATCTCCCCTCCCAGCAGCAAAGAGCACACAGTAGGAAAATCTTCACTGTCGTAAAGGTCTCAAACATGTTTTTGATTTCAGTGACTGTGTGTGTGTGTGTGTGTGTGTGTGTGTGTAAGAGAGAGAGAGAGAGAAGGCACAAAAAAATCAAACTGATAAAAAGGGATTATTATCAAAACGTGTGTCTATGTGCATGAGCATGTGTGTGCAGTTTTGGTCTGATCTTATGTTTGAACAAAGGAAAGACTAGTGTCAGAAACCGTTGTGAGTAGCCATACACGAATGACTCCTTATACAATAGCTCTCAGAAATAATATTACTAAGGGGCGTTTTGGGTGGCTCAGTCAGCTGAGTGTCTGACTTCGGCTCAGGTCATGATCTCACGGTTCATGGGTTCAAGCCCCACGTGGGGCTCTGTGGTGACAGCTAGCTTAGAGCCTGGAGCCTGCCTCAGATTCTGCATCTCCCTCTCTCTCTCTCTCTTTCTCTGCCCCCCCAACTCGTGTGTGTGTGTGTGTGTCTGTGTGTGTGTGTGTGTGTGTTTGCACACATATGCATGCTCTCTTTCAAAAATAAACATTAAAAAAATTAAAAAATAATTTTACTGAACCCAGATTAAAGTATCTGAGCTTCTCCACTACCAAACTGAAAACTGAAAAAAAATCAGAAACTTTAAACTTTATAGTTAAGAAATGAGCAGAGCCCTAGAGATCATTTAGTCCAAGAAAGGGATGTCTGAGATCCCTGCTACACTGCTACACTGTACACACACAAAAATTAAGTCTGAAAAGAGATTTAAGTCACACAAATCTCAAAACACACAACCCATTAATTTTTCACTAATCACTCACTGCTCCTTTGCTTCCTGCCTTACTTAGTAAATTCCATGGACATGGACTTGTGACCACATTCCCTCCTTATGATACTGTTCACATACAGATACACCCATAGTTATATTCCCAGTCCAGACCTCTTCCCCAAATTCCAGACTTTTACATCCAACTATCTACTAGAAATCTCTACACGTGTCCAACAGTTCCCCTAAAATTTTAACATGAAACTGAGCTCCTTCACTCTGCCTGAACCTCCTCCCTTATCTCAATAAATGACAAATGCATTCCCCAAGTCATTCAATACAGAACTCTTGAAGCCATCCTGACTTCTCCCTGCCTCCTACCCCATGTTATCTTCAAAACATTAAAATCTGATACTACCCTGGTCCAATTCTTCACCATTTGCCAACCATATGAGTACAATGGCCTCCTATCTCCTCTCTACTTCCTTTCCTCCTCTCCTACAGTTCACTCTCAACTCAGCAACCCAGAATGAGCCTTTTTTTCAAATGTTTATTTATTGTGAAAGAAAGTGTGTGAGTAGGGAAGGGGTAGAGAGAGAGGAAGAGAGAGAATCCCAAGCAGGCTCCATGCTGTCAGCACAGACCCCCAATGTGGGGCTCCATCCCACAACCATGAGATCATAACCTGAGCTGAAATCAAGAGTCAGAAGTTTAACCGACTAAGCCACCCAGAATGATCCTTTTCAAAGGAATAAATTCAGTGGAGTTGCTCCTTTGCTCAAAACCCTTCAAAAGGTTCCCTCAGGTCCTTACAAAGGTCCTTGAAACTCTGTATTGACTTGATCTTTCCTCTATTTTCCTCCCCTTGCAGCTTTCCCACACAGACACACTCTCCACCCCTGCTGTGTCTGGAAAGTTCTTCCTCCAGATAGACTACAGAGCTCACACCCTCATCTCCTTCAAGTCTTTCCTCCAAAGTCATCTTCTCAGGGTGAAACCTTCCCCACGCCCCACCATCTGACAGGCCCTGCCTTTTTCTCTCCTTAGCTTTATTTTTCCCATCTAACATTCTATACGTTTAATTTACTTATTATTTTCTGACTCCCCCATCTTGGCTATAACCTCCATAAGAGTAGAAAGTTCCTGATATATTTGATGAGTGAATGAATACATCAATGAATAAAACAGCAGAATCCTTTCTAAATAAAACTGGTTCGCAAAGTAGGATTAAAGTGGTGAAATGCTAAGAAAAAAATAAGGCTTACATTAAATGTGCCAACATATCTTTATTTCTATTTGTGCATATGTATATCCATGCCTGAGTATATACATGTATGTATTTGCTGTAAAGATTCCTGTGAGTCAGCAAAGTTAACACTCTGCTCTAGTCCCCCAAATCCTTCCTTATATACAGAAAAAAAGGGTTGTAAGCCATTTCCCAAAGAATTAGAAATGGCAGAGCCAATGTAACTAATAAAGAACACAGCTTTGGGGTGCCTGGGTGGCTCAGTTGGTTAAGTGTCTGGCTTCAGCTCGGGTCATGATCTCACGGTTCGTGGGTTCAAGCCCTGTGTCAGGCTCTGTGCTGACAGCTAGCTCAGAGCCTGGAGTCTGCTTCCCATTCTGTGTGTGTCTCTCTCTCTGATCCTCCCCTATTCCCACTGTCTCTCTCTGTCTCTCAAAAATAAAGAACATTAAAAAAAATTTAAAAAAAGAACACAGCTTTAAGTGTTTGCTTTGTATACAAGCTAATTTTACCCTTTAGAAATCACCAACAAGCTTGTGTCAACTCTTATGGATGGCTGGGGTTTCGGAGGTGGAGTGTGCACAAAGGGGTATGTAAATTGTTAGGGCAGATGAATTTCTTTAAACACAAATGTGGACTATGTGTTTGATCAGCAAAGTGCTAATGAACAGGGGAATTGAAAATGTTCCTTGTTCAAGAAATACAAGCATAGAACACATGTCTGTTATGGACCCCTGTATTCCTGGCTAGCTAAGGTAAATGGATGACAATTTTGAAAGGAGACAGAATTAAGAGGATCCTCTACAACTGTCCCAGGTCCTGATGGAGAACTAATTCATTTTTTCTCAAACTATATGGTTTGAGTATACTTCAGATTTCAAGAAATTCAAAAATCATCTGTAAAATTTATGATTGGCAATAGCCATCCGAGAAATATGATCTATTCTTTGCTTTACTCATGGAGCAACTAAACTGGGGCTTAGAAATCACAAACTAATGAATTTAGGTCCCTGCCCACCCTGTTTGCAATCATTTATATTCCTATGGCAGCTCATAAACAATAAAAAGGGCAAGATAAGGCCAAAAAAATAAAGAGATGCTAAATGATTGAGTAATGCACTCACCAGGAGGTAGGCAACTCCCTCATGCATAATGGAAAGTGGTGTATGTAGTCTTATAAGCTCAAGAGCAAGGCAAGTAAAAACATAACGTGCTGCTAAATTAGTTTCTGAGTTGTTTCTTACGGTTTAGGGTGGGGGTGTTTTATTTTTGTTTTGTTGCTGTTGTTGTTTTGGCTGTGAGACAAATGCATCAGACATAATTCTGGAGTGTGGGCCCCAAACTCTAGAAATCATTCCCCTGGACTTAAATTCTGCTCAGCCACTTATTAGCTCTATGAAAGTTATGTAATTCTCTTCATGCCTCAGTCTCTCCATGTGTAAAATGTGCCTAAAATATCACTTCAAAGAGCTGTTGTGAAAATTAAATGAGAAAAATGTATATAAAATTCTTAGCAAAATATCGCTAAGAAGCACAAAGTAAATATAACCTACTTTTTAGTAATGGAAGCATTAAATTCTCAGTCCCCCAAACACCACTGGAAGGTGTCTCTCTGTCCCTCTCCTCACCACCACAGAATAAAAGTTAGCTCTTATTTTAAAACATTTAGGTGGGAAGACTTTCCCAAAGTTGTCTTTTCTTCTTTCTGAAAAACTATCTTCCTTCCTTCTTTTAATTTTTTTTAAGTTTATTTATTTATTTTGAGAGGGAGAGCACTAGCATGAGTGTGAGGAAGGGTAGAGAGAAGGAAAGAAAGAATACCAGTTGTCAGTGCAGAGACTCATGTGGGGCTTGAACTCACCAACCTGAGATCATGACCTGAGGTGAAATCAAGAGTCAGGAGCTTAACTGAGTCACCTAGGCACTCCTTCCTTCGTTCCTTTCTTTTTCTTTCCTTTCTCACTTCTGAATTATTTTATTTAATCCTTAATACATTCAACTGTCTACAGTTGGTTATAAAAAGCAATGGCCTTTAGCAAACAAACAAAACATCTGCAATCAAACATACTTCCCGCTTCCTTTACCACACCTTCACCCTCCTCTCTGCTCACTACCACCCTTCACCTGAACTCCTCAACTACACATTGGCTCCTTCTACTCATTAGTCTCATCCTGAGCCCCTCGCACACATTCCTCTTACACACACACACACACACACACACACACACACACACACACCCCTTTATAACTCATCACTCTTCCCTTTCTGTTGTCACATTGCCACCCCCATTTTCCCCACCGCCTTTGCTATCTTTGTTCCTTATGCTGTTTTCTTTCTCCTGCTCTCTCTTTCCTTTTCTTTTCCTTTCTTTAAATTTAAGTTAGTTAACATACAACATAGTATTGGTTTCAAGAGCAGAACCCAGTGGTTCATTACTTATATATAACACCCAGGGCTCATCTCAAGAAGTGCCTCCTTAATCCCCATTGCCCATTTAGCCCATCCTCTCCCACCTCCCCTCCAGTAACCCTTAGTTTGTTCCCTGTATTTAAGAGTCTCTTATGCTTTGTCTCCTCTCTGGTTTGTTGTTTTTAGTTTTGAGAGAGAGAGAAACACACAGAGTATGAGCTGGCGAGGTACAGAGAGTAAGTCACAGAATCTGAAGCAGGCTCCAGGCTCTGAGCTGTCAGCATAGAGCCCGACTCAGGGCTCAAACTGAGGAACCGTGAGGTCATGACCTGAGCTGAAGTTGGATGCTTAATTGATTGGATTGAGTCACCCAGGTGCCCCATTTCCTCTCTATTTTTATCTTATTTTTCCTTCCCTTCCCCTATGTTCATCTATTGTGTTTCTTAAATTCCACATGAGTGAAATCTGCCTTTGTCTGCCTGACTTACTTTGCTTAGCTTAAAATACTCTTGTTCCATCCACATAGTTGCAAATGGCAAGATTTCATTCTTTTTCATTGCTGAGTAGTGTCCCTTATGCTCCTTGCTTGCCCTCCATCACCAGCAAGTGTGAAGTGTGGCTCTGCTGACACAAAGTCAAAGCTGAGGGGTACTTCACCAATAGGAGGTGTCAGCTCTGAAGAACACAGAATGCTCACAAACACAATGGAGAAAAGAGAACATTTCCCAAAAGACATTTCAAAGTAGATTTCTTTAGGTATTCCATTCGGAAATCAGTGTGTGTGTGTGTGTGTGTGTGTGTGTGTGTGTGTGTGCGTGCACGCGCATGTATGTATTATTATGTGAATATAACATATTTAATATATTAGATAGGTGTACTAATGAATTCATGAGTCTGTCATTACCAAAACACAAACAGGACAACTAAAAATTAGTCTGCAAGTCACAGAATACCTTTTGAAATGACCTAACCAGGAAGAATAAAGTATAAAAATAACCTTATGGGCACAAGTCTACTTCGGCACACCAGGTCGGGTTGTGGTAGGAGTAGCAGTCGGCTGGAGATAAAAAGGGTTCTTAGATCTCCACTGTTTCATTTCTTTTAAAAATCTGAGCAAATGCAGGGGCACCTGGGTGGCTCAGTCGGTTGAATGCCCGACTTCGACTCAGGTCATGATCTGGGGTTCCTGAGTTTGAGTCCCGCATTGGGCTCTGTGTTGACAGCTCAGAGCCTGGAGCCTGCTTCAGATTCTGTGTCTCCCTCTCTCTCTGCCCCTCCCCTGCACATGCATGCGCGCGTGCGCTCGCTCTCTCTCTCTCTCTCTCTCTCTCTCTCTCTCAAAAATAAACATTAAAAGAAATTTTTTTAATCTGAGCAAATGTGGCAAGTATTACATCTGTTACATACATCTGGGTGACAGTGCACAGATGTTAAGTCATTCTTTTTATTTTCTCTATGCGTGAAATATTTCACAATAAATACAAAGGAAAGAAAAAGGAACCTTGTCAAGTGTGTGTTGATCCCTCTCTTCTTTCAGATGAGGAAATAGAAGTACAGACCAGTTATGAGATTTGCCATTCATTCAAAGTTGCACTAATATGGTAAGTTGTAGATACAGGACTCACTCCTCATCTATTAACAACTAAAAAAGATCTAGATACTAAGTCCTTAGTCCTGGATACTGGGATAGAAGCAAATGAGAATGGAGTACATCTTTATCTCTATGATCAGTAGCAATCTAAAAAGTGTAACTAGACTCCCTAATCGTGGGGTGAAGAGGACTAGGCAATATGATGATCAAGTTATATCTCTCTTCTAGATCAGAGCTTGCAGACAGAGGCTCTTAGGGGGCTCTCCTAGCTAGCACCAACCACCAGATGACTTAAGGCAAAATCTACCATTATCACAATAGTCACTCCTATGTCCACTAAATATTTTAATCAGTGGCACCTAAATGGATCTGTGTATAGGTTTAGAAACTTTCAATTTGCTCTCCTCTTTTTATAATCCAAAATTTAATTGTAAAAATTGGGAGCTTCTGGGTCACTCAGGCAGTTAAGTGCCCAACTTTAGCTTGGGTCACGATCTCACGGTTCATGGGTTTGAGCCCCACGTTGGGCTCTGTGCTGACAGCTCAGAGCCTGGAACCTGCTTCTGATTCTGTGTGTTCCTCCCTCTCTGCTTCTCCCCTGCTCATGATCTGTCTCTGTCTCTCAAAAATAAATGTTAAAAATTTTTTTAATAAATAAAAGAATTTGAAATGAATTGTCATGGTTTTATTGAAATATAAAAAGCCAATCATACCAAATTCAATTAAAATTTCAGAATAATGGGAAAGAAGAGAACTGATTTAGTTTGACATTTTGTAGGTTTCAATACTTCTCTGTACCTCCATTATCCCAACTGTAAAATGGGAATAACACTAGTACCTACCCCATGATGTTCTCATAAGAATAAAGAAGTTAATTGCACAAAGGGTTCATCAAGGGCCCTGCACGTAGTGATGACAGCTCAGCTAATGTGGACACGTTTGCTGTCTTCTCTATTGTGAGTATTCCTACCATCCTGGACTCTCCATCCATATAATGGAAGCATTTTCACTCACAAAAGAGAAGCCTATGAGAATAATAAGCTAGGGTTTTGAACCCTCACCCCCATTCAAGTATTCTAAAATTTCAGTATATTATTTTTGCCCTACTGACCTTTTGGGAATAAATTTGTTCAGCAAGATGTAAAATTAAGTTAATTGTTTTGATCCCTTTCTGGTTTGTATACAATGTGCCTTCTTCCTAGATCATGCCCTATTCATTTCAAATGTCTCAAATGGGGCTCCTAGGTGGCTCAGCAGGTTAAGCATCCAACTTTGCCTCAGGGCATGATCTCACAGAAATGGGGAAATGGCTCAGCAAGAGTTCTAGAACCTGCTTCAGATTCTGTGTCCCCCCTCTCTCTCTGCCCCTCCCCTGCTCAGGCTCACTCACTCGCTCACTCTTTCTCTCTCTCTCTCTCAAAAATTAATAAAAAATAAAAGCAAATGCCTTAAAAATGCCTCCTAAAAATAGAAGAAATCAACCCCCCAAAGACACATAATATGCAAAAATCAGTATCATTCTTCTGTACTAAAAATGGCCAGTTAGAAGATGTAATTTAAAAGATCACTCATACTAGAGAATAATTAATAATCAGTGGGAGGAGCACCTTGGTGGCTCAGTTGGTTAAGTGGCCTACTTCAGATCAGGTCATGATCTTGCAGTTCCTGAGTTGGAGCCCCACATTGGGCTCTGTGCTGACAGCTTGGATCCTGGAACCTGCTTCAGATTCTGTGTCTCCCTCTCTCTCTCTCTGCCCCTCCCCTGCTCACTCTCTGTCTCTAAAAAATAAATAAACATTTAAAAAAGTTTTCAAGAATCACTGGGAGAAAAGTATTCTATTCAATAAAGGGTACTGAGGGAAACTGGTAGAACATGCAGGGAAAAATCAGACCGGTACCATTCTTCTTAGACATGAATGAACTGCAAATAAATTTGAGAGTTAAATGTAAAAACTAAACATTTTTTTAAGTTCTAGGAGAAATGATATAAGAATGTTTTTTTCATTTTGTTTTTCATTTTATTTGATAGACAGCATGCACAAGTAGGGGGTAAGGGGCAGAGAAAGAAGAAGAGGGAGAACCCCAAGCAGGCTCCAAGCTGAGTGTGGAGTTCCATGTGGGGCTTGATCCCATGACCCTGGGACCTGAGCTGAAATCAAGAGTCAGACACTCAACTGACTAAGCCACCCAGATGCCCCTATATACAGATGTTTTTGTCATCTAAAGGTTCATGAGATTCTTTATATGAAGGCAGAAACCATACAGCAATAGCAGCTAACATTGATAAGCTTGCTGTATAACATACATTATCTTATTGACTGTCATATCATTTTAATGTCAGTTTTCCTTTTATACAAAAAATGGGGCCTTAGAGAGATTAAGTAACTGTCACAGCAGTGTTTACAGTCAACCCTTATTCACAACTCCTTCTGTGTTAACTCACCTACTTGCTAAAATGTATTTGTAACCACCAAACCCCAATCAAGACTCAAGGTGCTTTCACAGTCATTCATGGGGATATACCAAATGACAACTATTTCAGTTACCAAACACACATTCCCAGCTGAGGTCAACACTCTGCCTTCCTATTTCAGCTCTTATATTTTAAACAAGTATCTTTTTCAAGGTCTATTTGGTGCCCCATTTTTCAGCTTTTTGTTGGTGACTTCACAGTTTGAAATGGCCCCAAACCACAGTACTGACGGGCTACCTAGTGATCCTAAATGCAAGAATGCTATGATGTGCCTTTTGATAAAAATACATTCACGCATAACTTATAATGCTGTAGACCATGAGCTCGATGTTAATGAATCAACGATATATATTAAATAAGTATCTTTAAATAAAAACACACAAAAATAAGGTTGTGTATTAATCAGTTGGTGAAAATGTGATCAGATGCTCATAGAAATCTAACTCTACATTTCCTCTAGGAACAGTGGTTTAGTGTTTATTCAGTGTTTGCAAAGACTTTGTAGAATGTAACTATCACAAATAACCAGAATTAGCTTTTGAAGAAAAAAATTACAGTCCCAGGATTAAAATCCAGGCACATCTGATCCCAGAGACCATACTACCACACACTGTGTTATCGTCACTCTGTATAAAGGAACAACTGATAGGTTTGACTACATAAATCAAAAGATAATGGACAAACTGGGTAAAAATATGGATAAAATGCAAAGGATTTACTAACATAATAAAGATTTCCTCAAATCCAATGAAAAAAAGGAACTCTAAAATAGAAAAAATGAGCAAAGGATCGGACAGATAATTCACACACACACACACACAAATTAGTAAGGAGATATAAGAAAAGCATTTGATCTCCCTAGTAATCAAAGAAATGAAAAGAGTTATAAATATGCTATTTTTCAAACCTGTACAGTTTGCAAAGACTAAACAGAATATCACCCAGCATTAGTGTGAGTGTGCACAGAGGCTGCTGAACTAAGTGTAAACCAATATAATCTTTTTGGAGGAAAATTTGGCAGTAGGTTATCAGTATCTTAATGCTATTAAATTCTGAACCAGAAATTTCAGTTCTAGTTATTTCCACTATGAAAGTATTTAGGCATCAATGAGTGAGTAATGAGCATGAATGGAAAAAAAAAATCTTGCAATGTTGTACATATTACCCCAAATTGACTAGTAGAGGGAATTAAGTTTATTTATATGTATCCATACAATGTAATACTATGTAGCACTAAACAAAGATGAAGTTCTGCATTTATTGGTGTGGAAAGATACTGAGTACATATAGCTGAGTGAAAAAAGCCGACTGTGGCGGGTATAGTTTGATCCCACTCGTGTATGTTTGTATATATGTGAATAAAAACATAGCCTGCTTACAAAAGATTTAGAGATTAACTGAAGGGCTCAGTTCTGAGGACAATATCAAAGAAGATTTCACTGGATCTTATAACAACTTTTAAACTGTTCCCACTGAGTATTTCTTGGGATTATAGGGTGGCACTGTCCCACTGAGAAGCAGTGATGAAGCCGAAATGTGGGTGAGGCCTGGGCAGACGCTGTCACCAGTACTGGCATCAGTCACCTGACTTCTATTTCGAACAGAGGGGGCAGTCATCCATTCAGAATTCCTAAAGTTTGATATCACTAGATTGAGGAAAAGAGAAGGCGAGGATGAGATATGGCATCGCTGTCAGACAGACGCTTATTAGAAACAAGAGAGTTGAGAACAACAGGGTAGTTTGAGGGCTAAACAGGAAAGGACAAGAAACCTGCATAGTTTGCATTTCTTTTGTGTTCACTTTCTGGCTTTTCTTTGATAAAGAGGTAGATGCTTCACACACTGCTAATGTCTGTAGGCATGAGATAACATATGTGTGCTACAAGATTAGACAGAAATGCTATAAGACTGGCACCCAAAAACAGGTACCATCAGCCAGAGTACATTAATGATGCCAGCAGTTTTTCCCTGATCCCCTGGTGGTTCACAATTGAGAATATCAGAATCCCAAAAAGAATTCTGTGCAGGACAGTGAAATAGGTCCTGCTGAAAAAAGCAAAGGTTCTCCAAAGCTTTAGTAAAGTCACTCAGCATTTGCATTCAACCACTGTAATCAGTAACAATAATTTAATCCCTATGGCACACGGGACAGCTTTTTCAAGAGCATTTCTGATAGCAGCTAAGACAAAACAGGTAATGACAGAAAGTTGCTGTAGTAACAGAAAATGCCTTTGTGGATCTAGGGGGGCCTTTGCTGCACATGAAAAAAATCATAAACAAATAAGATCAACACACTTAACAATGCATGCAACTTATTATAATCCACTACTTAAAATACAATAAAATACAGAAAATATGTGAATAATTACCTTGTCTCTAAGTAGAAAAAGCCTCTCTAAGCACAAAATCAATATGAGAAAACAAAAAGAAAAATATATCTATTTTTATTAATTTATTAATATAATCTGTATATAAAAATTCATGAAAAAAGTAAAAATAAAACCTCCACTTGGGGGAAATTGGCCAAAATTTAAAAGATGTGCAAGATACTCATCACAGTGTTTATATCACTGAAAACAAAATGACTATGACAAAAATGTCAAACATACAAATGTATAAATTATGCTACAAGCATCCAACATAATATTATGCATGCAGCTATTAAAATTATGTTTAAGAAAAATTCCATTATAATGATCACAAAATGTCAAGAGAATAAGAAAAAAATATAAATCCTATTACTATAAATATAGATTTACTCATGACAAAAAAAAACCAGAAAGCATATCACAATATTAATAATACTACTGTCTGTGTCAGACATTGTGTTGCTTTGTTTTTTTTAACGTGTAATTATTTTGAGAGAGAGAGAGACAGAGTGTGTGAGCTGGGGAGGGGCAGTGGGAGAGAGAGAATCCCAAACAGGCTCCAGGCTGTCCACACAGAGCCTGACACAAGGCTCAATCTCACAAACTATAAGAGCATGACCTGAGCCGAAATCAAAAGCTGGACACTCAACCAAGTGAGACACCCAGGTGCCCTTGTGTTGCTCTTTAAATGTACTATCTCACTGAAGTTTGGTAACAAACCTATGAGACAGGTACCATCATCACTGCTATTTTTCAAAAGAGAATACTGAGACACAGAGAGGTAAGGTCAGATGCTCAAGCCGCACAGCTTGAAAACACAAAATCCAGCAATGAACCCAGCCAGTCTCCTGAGTTTAAATGCCATGCATCACAACTCCCTAAGATGTAAGTCTCCTCTTATTTCAAAGGCTCATAAATTAAGGTATCCAAATACATTAGGAATCGAGTGGGAATTCTTTTTTAAATCTCCATAATACTTGAGCAATTCTCACTATCAACACCTGAAAACATGCACCTGACATCTACAAGCTTGGAACCTCTGATCCGCTCAACTTATGGGATCTCAACAAGTGACAATGAATGAAGATCCAGAATTCTTAGCTGCTGTTCCCTTCATATAGTCATCATTGCTCAAATAGATTTCTCTTAAAAGATTAAATCTTTTGAGAACGTTGAGGGTTTTTTTATGTTTTCTTTCTATAAGGTTATTGCATATCTGTTGAGTACGGAGCCAAGTTATTTTGGTCTCTGTTCTTCCCATTATTTATTCTCATTCAAATGAAAATTTAAATACAAACTAACTACCCATTCATCAAAATTGCTTCAAATTTATTTATGGTGCTGCAGAGAGAAGCTTCTGGGAATAAGAGCTTAAAGTCTATTATAGTTTCTATTAATAATTGTAGTCACTAATTGCTATGAGAACTTTTTTGGATATGCTAACATATAGTTAAAGGAAAGCCAGTCCAACAGACTTCTATAAATAGCATTGCGTGGTCTCACAAAAGTCATGAGAATTTTGTAAGTTTGGAGGGTGGGAAAGTAGAGACACAGTTTTCAGATTTTTTAAACATTGTTATCATGAACTCAAAAGGCCAAAATTTAGAAATTGTACTCACAAATCCTTTATAAATAATCCTCTCAATTGCCTTAATTATTTTAGAATTACCACTTTTCTAAGACAGTTTTAACTATAACTGAGATTATACAGGTTTCCCAACGGCTATTTTTGTTCACTGATTCATTAAATCAAAATTTTTAAAGTGCCTGCTAGGTGCCAGGCACCATTCTAGGCACTGGAAATAAAGCAGCAAACTAAACCAGCAAAAATCCCTGTCTTGCTGGAGCTTAAAGGCATTATGCTGACGGTACGCAGAAGGCAAACAAGGTAGAGAACAAAATGTTAGATAATGAAAGCAGCTATGAAGAAAAACAAAGCAGTTTGGGGGATATTGAGTACCAGGGAGAAGAGAGGCCACAGTGGTAAAAAGCATGGTCAGGAAGTCCTCACTGGGAAGGTAACATTTGAATATGGATGTGAATCAGGAAGGGAGGAAGCAAGGAGCTATCTGGGGAACAGCATGCTAGACAGGGGAACAGCAAGTACAATGGTTCTGAGAGGAGACTGAATCCATATGTGTTTGAAGACCAACAAAGAGGCTTCCATGGTTTCAGTGGAAGAGTAAGATATGAAGTCAGAGAAATAACAGAGGAGCCTAGCACTGCAGAGCCTTACAGGCCAGGAGAGGGACTTCCTTTTTCTCCGGAGCAACAAAAGGCATGGATAGAAATATGATAGGATTTATCATTCGAATGTAGGCATCTTTGTTGGTGAAAATGCTAAGCTGATGGGACACTGAGAAAACAGGCACACTAGAGCTGTACAGGCAACTTGGTAGAATGGACCAGTTGCCGTAGTTATGGAGCAGAGGAATGACATGATTTTGGTTTCAGCGGGATCACCCCGGCTGCTGTTTTAAGAGCATACAGACTAGGAGCCTACCATAATCCAAGTGAGAGGTGTTGGCCATGGCAGCTTCTGGGTGTTGTTTTAATGTAAAGCCAACAGGACTCAAGGACAGATCAGAGGTGGGATGTAGAGAAAGAAGGTTTGGGGACTGAATGGCTGTTAAGACCTCAGCTGGCAATAATTAACTTGAAGAGACTCGAGGAGGTGCTATCTTGTGGGTGGCAGCACGAGGAGTACATGAAGTTGGTGATGCCAACAGACATCCAAGTGGAAAGGCTGAGTGGGGAGTAAGACATAGGAGTTCAGAGTCATGTGGGAGTCACCAGCATGTAGATGGCCCTTAAAGCATCAGAATGGATGGCATCGTAAGGGAGACAGGGCAGATGAAAGAGAAAACGGTAAAGGGGAGAGCCTGAGGCCCTAGTATAACACAGTCTCAGGGAGGACCGGAAGACACAACAAAGGATGAGAAGGGGCAGCCAGGGAGGTAAGGATAAACTAGGAGGGTGAAATCCCAGGAGCCAAACGACAAAAATGTGTCAAGGAGAAGGGAGTGATCAACCGTGATACATGCTGCTTTTGTCCTGGCAAGCTGAGAACTGAGAGAAGCATTCTGACATGCACCCAGTGAATATAGGGATGGTCTGCCTATATTGATGAATGAAAGGAGAGGCATGCACTCATTAATTTATCTCTAATGCTCCCTTGCAGGTCACTCACTGAATGTAAGATCCCTGAGGGATATGAAGTGAATAGGGGGATACACATCCCAGAGAAGCCAGCTTTTTGTACAAGAGTAGGTAGTCTGTACATCACTGTGAAGCTTCCGGAAGAGAACCAGACATGTTCACAAAGCTACAAAAGCATGGTAACTCACTTTTAGGCTAGATCTGCCCTTTCTCCCCCAAGAAAAATCACTATACTCTTCGTATCTGATGAAGGATGCTACAGCACCTCAGAGAACACTGCTTCTCGACATAGCCTGTGTTATAAACATCACATTTACTATCCCCGAAGTCATTTCACGTCTTTTGTTCTTAAATGTATACACTGAACACTGTGGCAGCTATTTGTTGTTGTGCCTGTCCTATGCCCTCTCCCTCTTCTTTGGGGTAACAGCACCTCAATTTTCCTTTGGAAAGTTATCCCTCTGACCCAACAGCCATCCAAGTGTGAGGGCCAGACCCCAGGTAAGCCAAGGAGATTTGTGGTCCTGGAATTAGAATTCAGTGACACAAGAAAGGAGAGGAGTTGAAGCGGATTCATCCTAAAGAAACTCAAAATCAGAAAGAAAAAAGAAAAGAAAAAAGAAAAAAAGCCAGGAAATAATGGTCCCTTTTCCACCTTGATTCCTGACCACCTGACATACTATCATCATTTCCAACATTTGGATTTTCCTCCTGTTCTGCATGCAACTTAACCCACCTTCCATTAATAAACTGCTTAGCCCAGGTTCGCTAGAGCCAGTTTCTACATCTGGCAAAAAGAATACCCTGGCATACCCACCATTTTACAAACTCTGTGGTAGCCAATAAAACTCGTAAATTTTCAAGTCAGGTCCATTTTTCGACATAAGTAAAAATAAAGGCTTTTCGTTTTTATTTAAATGGAAGTTAGTTACCATATAATAGTGGTTTCAGGGATACAATCTAGTGATTCGTCACTTACATATAACACCCAGTGCTCACCCAACAAAGTGCCCTCCTCAATGCCCATCCCCCATTTAGCCCTTCCTCCCACCCATCCCCACCAGCAACCCTCAGTTTGTTCTCTGTATTTAAGAGTCTCTTATGGCTTGTCTCCCTCTCCGTTATCTCATTTTTGTTTCCCTTCCCCTATGTTTATCTGTTTTGTTTCTTAAACTCCATATATGATTGAAATCATTTACTTGTCTTTCTCTATTTCGCTTGGCATAATAGACTCTAGTTCCATCCATGTGGTTGCAAATGGAAAGATTTCATTCTTTTTGATCACCAAGTAATATCCTGTTGTATGTACATACCACATCTTCTTCATCCATTCATCAGTTGATGGACATCTGGGCTCATAAAAATGAAGGTTTAGAGGCTATTACCATATTGGTATAATATTCTAATAGCCATCCTGAAATTCTGATTCTAATGTTTCCTTCGCTAACAAACATTTCTAAGGAGAAACATTCTTTTTATTCATTGGAAATATTTGTCTTTAACCAAGTAGTGCTTTTTTCTTTTAATGGCTATTTCATCAGGATAGCAACCAAGCATGTGCCTCATTCAAGATTTCCTATTCTTTTTCTATTCTGCAGGGCTTCTGTATTTTCATTATTTTGTGGAAATTCTTGGGAACAACCAGTACTGCAGGGACAGGACAAACTTGTTTAGACAAGTCATTTGGCCATTCAGGTCACATCAGTGAGTATTATTTTAATAATTGTGAAGAGCTTGATCTCCAGAACATTTACATTTTACTTCAGTGAATATAGATAGGTATCCCTTGGGTACTCATTAGGGATACCAATTTTGAATTTTCATTGATTGTAGTTTTCTATATGTTTAAAATATTTCACAATTTATTTGGAATTGAAGTGTCTGCCTCACAATTTCTGTTAAAAGGCTGACATAAACCATTTGTTTGACAGAAATATACTCAAAGGTTTAATACCCGCATCAAGGCAGATGACTAGGGGAAGCAGTCTTATGGCTTCCTACCCCATACTTGAGGCTCACAGATTCACCCGCTTGACCTACAACTTGACACAGCTTACAAGGGAAGGCTAATGGAAGAAAGGATCTGGTTTGTCCCACCTGAGAAAAGGAAATGTTTATATGTGGACCTTCTCGACATTTTTTGATAATATCTTTATAAAAACTACTATCCTTTTGTTAAAGTCCAATGAGGCAAATGTTTTTCTCTTAGTGAAAGCACGGGGCCTCCATTCAGGCCCTCTGAGAACCTCTGTGGGTTCCCTCTGATTTAGTTTCCACCAGGGGTCAGTGAATCTCGGTTTAGATCTGAAGGCAAACTTCAGGATCAACTATGATGATGGTAACATATGAGGACATTTTTGTATTACTAATGTTAAGTACGAGGGAAGGGTGGCTTCTAGGCATTAGGCACTGATGGTCTTATAATCCCTCATGTGTCACACTTGCCTGGTTGCCACAAAGCCTAAGGCTGACTTCTGCCCTTCGTGAAAGAAGGTGAATTATTTGAGGACAAGGGCAGAGATGATCCTTGGCAGTTGCTCTTTTTTTCTTGTTCAAACGAGCACAACAGAAAGTGTTTTTTTACAGATCGGATCCATGAATGAAAAATAACCCTACAAAGCCAAGTGCAAAACAAACATTATGACAGTGGTGTCATTTTCACCATGTACGCAGACCTTTGTTTGACTAGTGAGCAGGTTAGATACCCAGATTGGAGCACGGGGTTGTCACAGGGCTCAGTGAGTGCCCCAGCACTCAATTACCCAGGTCATCCCTGCACACTGATAACACATAAAAGAATTTCCTGAATAAAGGAATATATTACAAATACAGGAACTTCAATAAAAATTTTTTGAAATGTCCCTCTGCCCAAGTTTAGAATTCTCCTCTTGTATTCCAATTCTACTTCAGTTCTATTAGTGAGTCAGAGAACAAACTTTCTATTTACTTAGAAAACTTAATAAAAATTACATTCATCAAAATGTTAAGAATAAATTTGAACAAAATTTGCAAATCGCATTCATATAGTTTTATTTGTCATCATACTTTGAAGGCATGTTAACTCTTTCAGGTCAACAGTATACTAAGTGATATCTTTACTTTCTGCTTTATCTGGAAGATAATGTCTTAGACAATGAATATTTAGGACTGAAATTCTAACCTAGCTTGGCATAGATATCATCTTTCTGCTTTAGGTTTGCCATCTTTTTTTTTTAAGTTTATTTATTTGAGACAGAGAGAGAGAAAGAGAAAGCTCAAGCAGGGAAGGGGCACAGAGACAGAGGAAGAGAAAATCCCAAGCAGGCTCCACACTATCAGTGCAGAGCCTGACCGAGGCTCCATCTCACAAACCATGAGATCATGACCTGAGCTGTAATCAAGAGCAGTCCTGAGCTTAACTGACTGAGCCACCCAGGCACCCATCAATCTTTAAGTAACAAAATTGGCTTTTACTGTTCTTTGTTCTTTCTTAAAATATCTCTTACTATTTCGTGTTATCATCCTTTTCCTAATATAAGTATCATTTCTATAAATAAGTGCATGCCAATTAGAAGCATAAATTCTGGAACAAGACAGACTAAGCACTTTGCCTAATAGCTTTGAAATCATGGGCAAAACACTTACCTCTCTGTGACTCAGTTCCTATGTCCATACAAGGAGGATAACAGTACCCAACTCATAAAGCTGATGTGAAAATTACATATTACAGGCCTAGCACACATTAAGTGCTACTTTAGGGTTTGCTATTAATATTGTTGCTATTAATTTATTTCTAAGCCCTTGAGAGCCAACTTTTTTTATTTTTTCATATATCAGTGCTTGGAACAGAAATGTGAACCTGATTTTTCTAAAAGAGAGTAAAACCCACTAATTTCTGTATCTTCCTCCATCACCAACACTGGACATAGAACCTGTTTTTCTTTTTTTTTTTTTTTTTTGAGTATGAGAATACAGGAAGTATTTATGTAAGAAAAGGAAATAAGAAAAGAACTGGAACTATGATCATAGGATATTTCAACATTCATAACAAAGGTGGCCTACCTTACATGTTCCTGAGGGTAAGACTGAGATGCCTGCTTCCTCTGCCAATATGTAGCAAGCAAGAGAAATGACAATGTTGGATTTGGTCCTAGAGGCTGAGCCAGACATAACAAACAAGGTTAAGGCTGGGGCAGAGCTCACATTCACAACCATGTCATACATTTAAGTATTTGAAACATCAACAGGATTTACATATGGTGATGCTGCATTTTTGAGGGAAAGGATCATCAGGAAACAAGTTTGGTGAAGGAAACTAGCATAAACTGTCAGTTATAAAAAACTTTAGAAATTGGAGGTCAAGAACAGGTTACTTTCTCAAGCATTACTAAAATGTCAACACGAAATGCACTATTTTTGCTACTTGCCGAAGTAGTGCACCTTAAGGGGTATTTTTAAAAAGTATTATCAGAAGTGTCTTAGGAAACACTCTACTTCCATCACAGTGGCCAAAAACAATTCTACAGGAAGACGAGAGCAGTTCAGAGCTTAATACAAGAATTGTGACTGATCTTAAAAAGCATGTAAACTGGGTCATCTGGGCCTTTAGAAGAAATAATTAGGACTACATTCACCTGCATATAACAGGAACCTGATTAAGTTTTCTAAAGATACAAGAAATTCGGAAGAGGTATTCCTGGGCTGGGACAGCTACTCAAAGGTAGAAATAAAGACCAAGGCTCCTTCTAAACTCCTGGTCCATTCTTACCATGTGACCATCATCCTCAAGGTCACAAGATGGTTGTACCACACCCTGGCTGGAAGAAATGAGTAAGAGTAAAACAAAAAGCAAGTATTTTCTGAGTCTTTAAAAAAAAAAAATCATCTTTGGGGCGCCTGGGTGGCTCAGCTGGTTAAGCATCTGACTTCGCTCAGGTCATGATCTCACGGTTTCTGGGTTCGAGCCCCACATCAGGCTCTGTGCTGACAGCTAGCTCAGAGCCTGGAGCCTGCTTCAGATTCTGTGTCTCCCTCTCTCTCTGATCCTCCTCTGCTTACACTCTCTCTCTCTCTCTCAAAAATTAAAAAAAAAACATTAAAAAAAATTTTTAAATCATCTTTATCATTTTTATCGGTAATCTTTCTAAAGATACCACCCAGTAGACTTCCACGCCATCTCACTAAATTTTACAGCAAGGGAGTTTTGGAGGTATTTTTAAGTAGACACATAGTTGTTCTCAACAAAACCAGTAGTAAGAAAGGGAGTTTCCGTAATGACTAGGTAAATAACAAGCAGTGTGTGTGACAGAATGAGGCATTATGGAGTCTAGGGACAGAACAGTCTTCCTCCAATACTGTCTAGTGAAGATGTCAACCGGCCCAGCCCACATGAGTTGGTTAGAGAAGATTCCTTGAGGCTGGAATCTGCCATTGTGATCATCAAACTCTAAGCTCCCAAACAACCTGCTAATAGTCTTTTGCTGACCATAAAAACAGACAGAATGCACTGGACAGCCAAAGCCTTTATTCTGACAAGTATATTTTGTATTATAAATGAACTGACCTTCCACTTTCCACCTAACCACTTGTGGATCTAAGTTTCCTCAATCAGTCCCTGAGGACCTGGTGAACTCTGGATTCACTATCAAAACCAATCTCTCTCAATTCTAGTTTGGCTAAAACAGTTTTGTATTTCAAAATTATTTTCCATGGGGTTTTAGTCATGTATATCACAGGATTTGACAAAATACATTAAACTGATGTCAATATTTACTTATCTTGGCATCTTTCCCAGACTTTTACACTTAAATATACAAAATTTGGTTGTTATGATCATCAAATTAAAAAAATAGTTAACTTAGGAATAGTAAAGTTTGAATTAGGAATTGAACAAATTAACAAAAGTTTTGGGTGGACTAGAACCACACTAAGTAACTCTCAATTCTAGGCAAGTCATATATTTATTTTGGCCAGGAAGCACTTTCTGATCATACATATTTGGTGATGAGTTGATTTTTTTTTTTTTTACTTTTGTGACTCTCCTCAATAACTCAATTTGAAATTTCTCTTGAAATATACCACATAATGAGCATGCATGGGTAAATGGCTCCGATCTATATATATATACGATGTTTCAAATACTCTTACCTAATGTTGGGTGGTTGTACCAGATGATAATAGCTACGATCTGATAAGCACCTATATGCTTTATATGCATAACCTTATTTGATGAAAGCAACCCTGAAAATGAATATTATTATTTCATACTTCACAATAAGGAAACTGAGGCTTGGGGAGGACAGAGAATTGCTAAGGGCTCATGACAAATAAGTGGCAGAAAAAGGATACACACCCCACTCTCTCTGCAGCCAAAGCTTGAACTCTTTCTAATACATACATGACTGTGCTCCCTGGACTGCTCTTTTTAGTGTTAGTAACACTGAACTCTCAGTCAAGGAATCTTTATTCTGAGCTGGAATAGACCATGGTGCAGAACAATAAAGCAGATCTTGTTCAAGAAAGATTATGGTACTTACTCCAGAGCGACACATCTCCCTTCTTAACTCCCAATCTATTGTTTGCTTTAAATCAAGGCCCTCATTCCCTTTTTGACCGGACTCTGAAGCACCAGAAACCAATAAGATGGCATCATTATTTTATACCCATGCAAATGCAGTTATTAGAGCTGCCTTAAGCCACAAAGCAACATCTCTACCTTTGTACGGATCCTTCAACACACCCCACATCTCACTGCTATATGGCTTCCTAGATGGGGTTGAATAAAGAAAAAAAGATATGTATAGTTTTAGTAAAACATACATTTTAGAAATAATTGTTAACCTGTAGGCATAGCATTCCACCCTTTAGCAGCTCTGCCTTCAGTGAGATGGGGCATAGCAGGTACCATGGTGAAAACTACTCTCTGAGCTACACAATTAAAACCAAAGAGAGATCACCTCATGGGGTATTACTTGACAGCCAAGAATAAGTATTTTTAAATATACCATTCCTGTGTTTGGCCAGTCATTATGAAATCTTTGTATTTGAAAATTCAATGCCAATTTCTGAAAATGTCTCCTTAATACTTTTTTGCTTAAGTTTGGTAAGAATGATTTTATACAGTTTGGTATAAATTGGTGAAGTAGATTAATCAAGCAAATGTTTCTTGAAACCAAAGTATTTAGATAAATGAATTTCTATTTTTATATGTGTTATGTCTTTACTCAGACGAAGCTTAAACCATTTCTTTGTTCATAGTCAACCGGCCATTCTAACAGAATGCATTCCTCCTTCCTTCTCTTCTTGACAGAGTGTAGGGCCATCCATTTTTGCTATTTCTATATTACATAAAGAACTTAAAGTTTCTGTAAGGACTTTATATATATTTTGTGTGAATATATATACAATTTTTTTTAATGCCAATGTTGAAAAAGTACTGGTTACTGTATTTATGCTTTTCAAATGTAAAGGCTATTTGAAATACTAAGGGTTCAACGCATCAGCAACTATTTGTGAACATTAAAGGCATAGTAAGTGTCATCTGAAATAATCAGAAGAACAATTATGGCTTAATATGTAACACATTCTAAATAAATTGATAATATAAGGTTCCCAGGTTGTTCTATAAAGTTGATCAATTCCAGAGAGGAAAAAAAAAAAAAATAAAAGACGGCTCTTAAATATATTCTTTTGAATAAAACTAATTCATGAAAAAATTTGAAAGTCAATAGTATGGACTTTAAATCTTGTTACAATCATATATCATCTACTTTTTAAAGGTGAAAAGAAGAATTATGGGAATGTTTTATCAAAAATATATGATTACAATGATACTTTATTTTATTCTTTAGTATTTGTAATGAAAATAAAAGTAATAGTTTAAAGATTCAAAAAATTGGAGGGAAATACTCTAATTAAATAATTTCTGGTAATTAAGAAAGAATATCTGCCTAAACGAGATGTTTTCAATTATGAGCCTACAAGTTGATTTAAGTCTTGATTTTTTAACCTTATATGAGGAAATACACTACAGTAAGATTTGTATGATTTATGAAACAATCTGAACCACCTCAGTAAAACATGTTTGAAATGAATTGTACAGAGCAAGATGAAACATATAACAAGTAGAGCAAAGTGCTTTAAAATGGTAAATTTTCACAGCCACATACAAACGGGACACAGCTGCAGTTCACTTATAAATTGCATTTAACAAATAACCCCAACAGTTTAAATATGCTGATTCTGTAATCTGAGACAAGTAAAGGACAAATAACCACAAACCTGATCGACAACACAGTCACGTTACCAATATTACATTACTTTAGTTCAAGTGATAAAATCATTCCCTTGAAGGAATTTAATCTGGAGTATATTACCAAAAACTATGTCTGACATATATATCATTCTTATATTTGAAAGGTCATTATATTGCACTGCCATTGAAGAGTGATTTTTAAATAGCAACCAGTTGATTCCATAACACATATATTTATAATAGTAATATTGTCAATTGGTATGACAAAGTGGTCTACTTTCTACAATTATATCTTTTCTTAGGTAAATGCTCAGTTTTAGCAGGAAGTGATTTTCCCAATCACCCCACAATATGATTAAATAACGGAATGGAAATGTAGCATGAAAGAACCACCAACAGTGATACTGTATTTACAAAATACAATAAAATCCCCCTTTTAAGCATTATACCACATCGCCAATTCAGTTCTGCTTAAGACAATTTTTTTTCCCCAATCAATATTCTAGAACATTTTTTCACCATAAGGGAACATTTGCCCCACCTTATGCCTCCTTAAAGAATAGAGATTCTAGTCTATTTCAGGATTCAGACAAAATGTCTTCCTCAAGCTGAGGCACTTTCCACAGACTCATTTACTTATGCTTGGCTTTCATAGTTGCTTTTTCTGATGTCTGACCTCTCCTCTCTGAGGGTAACTGAGTAAAGCCAATCTTGTTAATCAGTACATGATTTCAGGGATTTCTAAAAGTTTTTCTATCCCAAAATACAGTATCTGCCTGCTCCTTGATGCTACAATTCTTCAAAACAAAACAAAGCAAAAAAGGAAAATATCTTTCTACCATTATAATTAAGACTGTGGGAGCAGTCAATGTTGATGAGTCATCCTTATTACAAATCAGTTGGGGGAGGAAGTTGTAAACAAAAAAGGACAGGTAGTTACCTGAGGGTGAGGAGAAGGAAAAGGGGTGATGGTGGGAAAGGAAAGGTACAGACATCAACTCAACTCAACCTTTGCATGTTTCACCACACTGCCCGGGTCCACAGGAGAGGGAGCAGAGCATCGCCAGCCGGGAAAGAGAAATGGCTACTGACTAGACCATCTAGGTTTCCATTTCCTATCTTCCCATTATTCACAACTTTATACAAAAAAAAGAAAATCAGGTTTGATCCTGGAAACCGTGTTGTAAAAACTGACCATACTTGGGGACTTGTGCAAAAACAGTAAACTCTAGGGAAAAAAAGTTTCTTATCCTGAGACCTTTCTAATTCAACATGATGGATACAGGACCTCTTTTTACTGAGCTTCTAGAGTGTGGTATACTCATGCAAGGACACCATAGTCCATTGTGACTAATGAGGCCATCTCAAGAGAGTCTAGACAACAGAATTTAAAAGATAAAAGAAGATAAAAACAGAGGTACTGAGTGACACCCTTTAATAAAGAGATGAAAACTAGTAGAAATAACCAGGCACTGTTTCCAGAATTGCCAAAACTGCAAATATATGGATAAACTACTTAACGTTGGAAATAGATGACAACTGTTAGACATGCCAGCTTCAAATTCTTTAGTGTTACATTTTTGTTTCCCAAAAAATTTTCAAAAAATCTTTAAAGAACGATGACACATAGAGAGACCCATAATTCTGAACCGCTTTTATACTAGACTGACATTTGCCTTTCCATTTCTGAGCTCTGTCACACAGCTCACGTCTCAGAGGGCAGCTGACACCATACTCTGATCTACAGTCATGTCCTGTGTTAGGTGCCCTTGTACGTATGACTTCTATGGCAATGCATTCTTTTAGGTAAAAAGTGACAACCATCAGCTGTACGCAAACACCATTCCTCCAAAGGAGAAGTCCAAGGTAAATCGTAGATAAGAATGATTTTTCCAAACATAATCTCTGCCTTTAAAGATTGAGAAATAAAGGTTAGAAATAAAATCTCAAGCTAAGGTTTTATAGGTTTCTGAGCTTTAAAAAATTTTAGCTGAATGGCCTTCTATTTTGGTCTCCTATAAAATGAGCCAACTGGAAATGTATAATAGGTTAAGTTTTCCTATTATCAGTTCAATTCTTAAGGATGCTATATAGTTAACTTTAACATTAATTTTTAAAAGTCTAAAAGAAAAAGAGACACATGTAAGCCGCATTTCATTCTTAAGCAATTCTACCTTGTAGAACATTTTACAGGGAACTCATACTGCAGGCCTACAGCTATAGCCAGCTTCAAAATCTAAATATTTGATAAAACAAGTAACAGAAATTTAAAATATGAACAATTCTCAAAGTTTATAGTAATCTGATATACTTGAAGTTACATAATAAACTTCTCTCTTTCCTGATGGCAGAAAAGAGATAGAAATTGCGGCTTCCCCCACAACGTCCAACTTGAAGAATTACACTTTATTCTTACTGTGTATCATTTATTCCTTTTCAGACTTAGGGATGTGATTATGGTCAGACTTTGGCTGACTTCTATTTGCTAGCTTTACAGCAAAAGTAAATACTATGTCATATTTTAGTATTTTAAGTTTTCTACAATGGCACCTTACAAAGGATGCAGAAAACGGAAAAAAAAAAGTAACAAGGCTTTGTTATCACAAAGCCTTCCATTACAACCTGGCAATTTTACCTTTTAGCCCAGCTTTGGCTCACTCACCTACCACTCTCACTTAGAACTAATAACAAGCAAGCCCCTTTGCTAAGGGTCACACCAAGTGACAGGCTCAATCCATCAGTCTCTAGGTTAGGTCTGGGTGCCATCATATTGGCTGGCCTTTCCACTTAAAAGATTCTCATGACCTCAGGAAAAAAAAAAAAACACCAGAATGTTATTGGGAAGAGAATGAGCTAAAACATTTTATTAAAGAAGGGACTAGTTAGAGAAAATTAATTTTCCAAAGTCTGAAATTCCACTGAATTAGAAGCCTGGCTTTACAGACAAGGCTGCCACCATGCCACAAGAAAGTTGTAAAAGCACGATTTTAAATCTCCAGAAAGCATTTATTTGCGCAAAACATTTTAAAGCAGATATGAAGGTATTTTCTTTAATAGAAAACTTAAGGACTCTCCTCATTCTTCTATGCATATTACCTGAAACACCAGCTGCTGGGTGGATTATCTTCTGCTATGTCAATAACTGTTAGCCTACAAGACACCGAAACTATAATATGAGATTACTAGGCAATAGTTTCTATTTGATTGAGTATAAATATTTTGGCCTTGAAATTCTAATCAAATAAGTGCCTGTCATGGCTTAGAAGCTTCTTGAACGTGAAATACTAAGAAGTGCCAGAGGAAATATCAGAAAATGGACAGCATCTTCCCCCGCCCCCCATTACACGACTTAGTAGCTTAAAAGAGTCGAAATACATGCACCACGCAAAATTCTATTTCTTGGAGCTAAATACTTCCTCGGTAATGTTTAATTTTTGATGAAGGACTCCAGAATAATGATCCTCTTTTAAAAGGTATCTTTAAATTATTAGGGGCTTCCAGCCCTTACCTGGAAATTAAAGCTGTGCAGATAAAAGACAAAGTCATTGATACACAACACAGAGAACACTTGAAAAACAAGCAGCATGTTAAAAAGAGGAATTTTTTGTAACCCATCTATAACGGACATTTTAAAGGACACCTTATAAAGAATAAAGAGCTGGAAGCAAGCCGCTCCATTTCAGGAGGGGTGTTTGACACTGGATGAAATGAAGGACCCCTGGCTGGCGAGCAGCGGGAACTTTGCAGCCGGGGACCGGGGAGCGTCAATCTGTCACCAGCCCGTCCGCCAAGCCCCGCGCCAGCCCCAACGCCACCCTTCAGGGGGAACCGGGAAGAGGACAAAGGTCTGGAATCCAAGCATCGGGGTTAGGGAAACAAGACGCGCGGATCCACTAAACGTGTCGGCTGCAAGGACGAAGAGTGAGGAAGAACGACGCCAGCCCCCCGATCTCAGGCGTTTCCCACAAGAACCGGCTCATTACGAGCAGATGCGTGAGGGGAGTGTGTGATGTGTGGCGAATAAATCCCAACTCGCGACTCGAGCCTCACTAACTTTGTTCTCTGTCCCTTCACAGAGCCCTAGATTGAGGGAAGGGTTCTCTTCGCTCTCTTTTAAATGGCCCCTTGGAAGAAGGGAAGGGACAGAAAGCTGCGCTCGCGGGCGCACCGGGCCGGGCGGCGAGCGCGGAGCCGCTGTGGTACCTACCATGGTATTCTTGTCCCGGTACGTAGTAGGTGGGGTTGCCCGCAATATGCAGGGAAATGAGCACCTCGCCCTGCTCCCCATCCCCTTCCAGCTCCCCGTGGTGGGTGCACAGGAAAAAGAAGGGCGAGAAGCGGGGGTAATAGCCCACCGCCGCGCGCGCCCTCAGCGTCGCCCCCAGCAACAGCGCCAGGAGGAAAGTCCGCGGGGCCCAGCAACTGCGCTCCATGCCGCCGCCGCCGCCGCCGCGCGCCCCGAGCGCCGCTCGCTCATTCAGTTT